>NC_056748.1:612372415-612502415 GCF_019279795.1 Protopterus annectens
TCTCCGATTCCTTTAGTTTACGGGTAGTCTTACCTACATAAAATGAAGGACATGAGACGCATGTAGCCAAATAAACAACAAAAGATGTATTACAGGTAGCAGATACATGGTTAGTCTTAAACCGATATTAGTTAAATTACATAACACTAGACTGTGATAAAAATGTACAGGAATATTGAGTGAATTTCTTATATTTCTTATATTTTTTATGTTTTTAGAATGTTTTATAACCTGAATTATAGTGTATACCGTGTAATTTACTTTGTATTTGTGTTGTCACATGATTTCATTGGGCTGCTGGTCATGTGACTGTTGGCCTGTATTTAAACTGTGAATTTTTGATGTGTATGTATGAGTATTGAAGAAGGGTTCTACCCGAAAGCTTTGCTTTGTTTTATAAAGTGGTTTTCTCTACCAAGTGTCTTTGTTATATCAGTATTTTGCAGCTAGTGTTTTCTACTTCTATAATGTTATGCTATTAACAGTAACTGCAAAAATAAGTATGCGGCCAGCCAGTAAGCACTATCACACACCCAAAAGCAGATATTTCACTGTGTCCATTTGAGAAAATTGATATAGTGGACAAAAAGTTGAATTCAGATTACTGTTTTTTTTTTTTTTTTTTTTTTTCTCCACAACAACAGCCTGGATATGTGTACGTCAACAGTAAGGAGGAAAGAGTCATTAGGGAACAGTTTTAGTAGCACACCAGGCTGACATTTGTTTGATGTCTATTGTCATGCAGGGTTGCTAATTAACTGAACCTAGCATAGCTGGAAATCTGAGACTCTGGCTCATAGAAGGAGTGGAGATGGGAGGAGTAACTTGGTCAGGAACTGACAGTAACAAAATTGCTCTTTGCAAAAAGTGGTTTTTATCTCTGAAATTAGTTGACACTTTTTCAAGCTTCTTTCAGAAAATGTGTAGTGCATCAATATGAACAACATTTGTAAAATTCAAGGCAGGACAGTCAGTGACACTTGATCTACTGACTGTTAAACTTGGCAATATTTTTCAGGTTTTCCATGCTAAGTGAATGGAAGCCTGATCTGACAACAAAAGGTAGGGCTAATTGATGTCCTTCAAGGATGCATCTGCAGTCCTTACAAATGGGTTGTCCTGTCGTCAGGCAGCCCTTTGGTCGGCCGGATTCCAAAGTCTGGGTCTGGCCTCGGCTGGTGTCGCACTTCACCCGACATCATAGCTGCAGTTATTCGGGTATAAAGGCATCAGCCGACGCCATTTTCCTCAGTCTTTCTTGCCGCGTGGCGCCCGAAGCAGAAGCTGTTCGCAAGTGCCGGTTGGTCAGAACCAGAGATTACTACTACCGAATACTTCTACTACTACCGAAGACTTCTAAAAAGCTAAGTACCCCGTTGGGGACTCTTTCTTGCCTCAGCCGATGTCAGAAAAAGTGAATAACTGTTTAACTTGTGGGAAACAAATACCTCATAAAGATTTCCACTCTTACTGCTTACTTTGTTTAGGCCCAGACCACGACGTAGCAGCTTGTCTAGCCTGTGCTTCTTGTAACCGACGGCCACTTAGACGTCGGTCGGAATTTGCGGAGGAGTTTTTCGGCTCCGATTTTGCTTACATTATGCCGTCAGATCCTCCGACTACGCAAATATCTAAAAAACGCAAGGAAAAGGACCGACACTCGCGGTCCGCGGTTTCGGCCGAAACCGAGGTTAAGCCAACTGCGAGTGTCTCTGTTTCGGCTGAAACCGAGCAAGCGGTTCTTCAGCCGAAAACTTGCCTCCTACCAAGGCCTCTTCCAACCTGGTGGAATCGGCTTCGGAAATCCCATCTGCTGTTGCAGTTTCTCAGGAATTATCTGACACTATTCCCTTGGATATTTCAACCCCTGCACGTGGAGCTGCTAGGCCACCTGCAACCATGTCCATTAAGGCCTTTAACAGGGCTAAAGCAGCTAAAGCTACTAAATCTGTGCCTGCTAAGACCCCCTCTCACAGGCCTAGCTCTAGTTCACAAATGCTTAGTCTAGCAGAGGATCTCATTTCTTTAATCCGGGGATCCCAACCTCACCCAGACAGGGCCTCTCACCCACCTCCAGAGAAGAGGCCTAGAGCAGAGCCCCCTGAGCCAGTTTCTACAGATGATTCCTCTGATGATTCAGATAATACAAACCCCGAGGCTCCTTTCTCCCCTTATGAAGACTCTGATGCTGAAGAGTCCATCCCTTCTGCCTTTCCGCCTGAGGAATTTTCCTTTGGGGAAACCTTGCATGCTATGAGGGAACAATTTCAGTGGCAGGGCCAGGATTTTTCAGATTCTAGAAAAAGGCTTAGAACTTTTCTGCATTTGCCACAACATAGGCCTTTAGCCATACCTCCAGTTCTTTCTGTTGTAGATGATGCATTTAATGATGCTTGTACTGCTCCTGATTCACTACCTCCGGCCCCTGCTAAGCCCGATAGGTACTACAGGGTCCCGGACACGCATTACCATTTGTATAAGGCTCCTTCTGCAGGTCCCGAGACTATCTCCCAGGGACCTAAGGCTGTAGCAGCTACCTCTGCCAAAAACCCCCTCCCCTCTGAAAGGGAATCCAGGTCCTTAGAGAGATGGGGTAAAAAAGTTTACACTTCTGCTACTCTTTCAGCTAGGGCCTTGAACTGTCAATTCCACATGATCCAGTATCAAGAATTTATGCTAGACCAGTTAACCAAAAAGCTGTCCTCGGATGAACCAGTAGACAAAAAATCTGTTCAGGAAATGGTACATAACATTCAGCAAGTCAGTAACCATTCCTTAAAATGCGGCTATGATGCACTGGAGGCTTCCTTTAGATCAGCCATGACTGGCACAGTTATCAGAAGGCATGCATGGTTAAAAGAGCAGGCCTTACCAGACCATGTCAAATCAAAACTACTAGATGCTCCCATGGACAAGATCAATTTGTTTGGCTCTCCTGCACAACAGGTGCTGAAGAAGATGGAAGAGAAAGCAAAATCTGTCCAAACAGTGAAAGATTTCTTACAGGTCCAACCTCCAAGGTTTAGCAGGAATTGGCCCTCCAAGAATTGGTCCTTTCCAGACTCCTCCAGAGCTCAGAGACAGGAATAGGCGTTCAAGAGGCAGAAGCCAATCCGGGGTGCCTACAGGGGACGCCAGTGGCAGGGTAACAACCAGCGAGGTACAGCCACAGACACAGCCACCACCACTACTACAGGACAATCACAGTGACTTGGCTCTGGCACCGCCTACCAGGGAACAACTAGAAGCACCCTTAGGCGGGAAGCTAGCTTTATTTTCAGTAAACTGGCATTACATCACAAGAGACAAGTGGATTTTGCAGACAATAGACCAAGGTTACAGGTTTCACTTCCGTACTCTACCAGGGAAGAGAGGAATGCCAAACCTACCTCCCAATCAAAAGGCAGAAGCTCTAAAACAAATAACTCAATTATTAAGGATGAGAGCTGTGGAAAAGGTACCATCTATGGAGCAAGGACAGGGATTTTACTCCAGACTATTCCTGGTACCAAGAAAAGAAAGCAAATGGAGGCCTATTCTCGATCTGTCCGCTTTAAACACATTCCTCATTGTTCCAAAATTCAAAATGCTGACCGTACAGCAGCTTCTTCCCATGCTGGGCGAGTCTTGGCTGGTAACTCTAGATCTCAAGGAGGCATACCTGCACGTCCCCATCCGACCAAATTGCAGAAAATACTTCAGATTTCTTGCAGGATCAGAGCATTATCAATTCACAGCATTGCCCTTTGGCTTATCTACTGCGCCCAGAGTGTTCACGAAATGCCTGGCATCAGTAATTGCTCATTGCAGGCTTCAGGGAATCCAAATCTACCCTTACCTGGACGACTGCCTGATACAAGCGGACAACAAAAACAAGCTAGCAGAAGACTTGCAAAGGGTCATTTACCTACTACAAGCCCTGGGATATACGGTCAATATAAAAAAGTCAAGGCTGATACCATCCCAAAGGATAACCTTTTTGGATGCAGAGCTGGACACATCGAAACAAATGGCATTCCTAACAGTAGAAAAACAGGAGCAACTCCCTCTCTACTTCTTGGCATTAACAAAGCAGGACCATCTAACAGCAAGAAAAGTCCTGCAAGCCTTGGGCTTCATGGCATCCTGCATAATATTGGTTCCACATGCCAGACTGCATATGAGAAAGTTACAGTGGTACCTAAGGAATTTATGGTCTCAACACAAGCACAGCCTAGAAACTCAAATTCCAATAATTCCATGCCTGAAGCAAGAATTCCAATGGTGGGCTCAGGCCTGTCAATCAAACAAAGGATTGCCCTTCCACAACACTCAACCAAGCCAAACCATCACAACGGACGCCTCAGACCTCGGTTGGGGGGCCCACATGCTGGACAAGTGCATACAAGGTTTATGGACTCAAGACCAGCTGCACCTACACATAAATCTAAAGGAAATGCTGGCAGTAAAACTGGCAATTCAGACATTCAGACCATTTCTTCGACAAGGTCAATTGATAAGGACAGACAACACCACAGTTGTGGTACATCAACAAACAGGGAGGCACACATTTGTACCCTCTATGCCGGATGGCAATGGACCTCTGGAATGTGGCCCTGAGCTACAACATTCAGTTGCAAGCAATTTTTGTACCAGGAAAAGAAAACATTCTAGCAGACATATTAAGCAGAACTACCACGGATGCCCACGAATGGATGCTGCATCCGGACATCTTCAAAACCATTACAAGAAAATGGGGACTCCCAGAAATAGACTTATTTGCATCCCCACGCAATCACCAACTAAAGAAATTCTGCACAAGGACGTACCACCCACTTGCTTGGAAGGTGGACTCCCTATCTTTCAGTTGGAAAAACCTGACAGCATATGCATTCCCACCACTTCCTTTGATGCACAAGGTGCTATTGAAGATCAAAGAGGACCGTCCAAGGATCATTCTGATGGCTCCAGACAGGCCAAGACAACATTGGTACCCATTACTGAGGAGCATGTCTCGGGAACAAATATGGCCCCTGCCCCTAGTTCCCTTGCTGTTAACACAGAACTACAACACCCTGCATCCAAACCTGAAAACACTGCAGCTGACTGCCTAGAACATTGCATAAGACCAATTAACCCAAATCTATCCCAAAGGGTTAAAGACATTATCTTGGAGGCTCGCAGACCCTCAACAAGGAAAAATTATTCAGCAAAATGGAAAATATATCTCATTTGGAGTACTGCAAAAGGAGAAAATGTGTCACTGGTAAACCTAGCCAACATCCTGGAATACTTGGCAGAGCTCTTCCACAAAGGCCTGTCCTATTCTTCCATTAAGATCCATGCATCAGCTATTTCAGCAGAATACGACTTGGATCCTCCAGTCTTCTCGCATCCTCTGCTCAGGCAGTTTCTGAGAGGAATTAAAAATCTAAAACCACCTAGGAAGCCACCATTGCCAGCATGGGACTTGAACTTTGTGCTAGAAAAATTGACACTCCCTCCTTTCGAACCAGCAGCAACAGCAGAATTACAATACTTATCATGGAAAACTGCTTTCCTACTGGCAATCACTTCAGCAAGAAGGGTATATGAGCTACAGGCATTAATGGCAGTACAGCCCTTCCTGATCTTCCATCAAGATAGTGTCCATGAGAACAAATCCTACTTTTATGCCTAAGGTGGTCTCCAGAGTATCTTTAAATCAGGCTATCCACCTACCTACATTCTTCCCCAACCCACAGAACAGGGGAGAAAGACTGTTGCATACCTTGGATGTACATAGACAATTATGCTACTACCTGGACAGGACCAAGGGCAAGAGAAAAACTGACCAGCTACTGGTAGCATATGCAACAGGAATGGAAGGAAAAGCAATTTCAAAACAGACAATCTCTAAGTGGATAGGAAATTGCATTAGATTTTGTTACTCCTACCATGGAAAGAAAACTCTAGAAAACATCAGGCCTCACTCTACAAGGGCTACAGCCACTACCACAGCTTTTCTACGAGGAGTGGCTACCAAAGACATTTTAGAGGCTGCTACTTGGAGCTCCGTGCATACATTTGCCAAGCATTATAATTTACCTTTATACTCTAGATCCCGAGCAGGTTTTGCCACTGCTGTTTTGCAAGGGATCCTAACTACACCATAATTTCATTTCTCCTCCTCCCCCAGTGTGGCTATGGTATTCTACCCATTTGTAAGGACTGCAGATGCATCCTTGAAGGACATAGTACAGTTTTGTACCTATCATAAATGTAGATGTCCGATAGGAATGCATCTGCAGTCAGGATTACCCACCCTCCTTCCCCTCTGTGGTACTCCTCGGGTATTTGCCCATCTTGTAGCTAGCTGGGGGAATCTATTATGGTGTATTTGTTTGTATATATGTACATACATGCTTATTTTTGGTTTGCTCTCTTCTATTTGGAATCATTTGCATTTATCCAAATTTAGCCTTCCTAGAGGGCACCTGGCATCTGGGGCAAGAAACACTGAGGAAAATGGTGTTGGCTGATGCCTTTATACCCGAATAACTGCAGCTATGACGTCGGGTGAAGTGCGACACCAGCTGAGGCCAGACCCAGACTTTGGAATCCGGCCGACCGAAGGGCTGCCTGACGACAGGACAACCCATTTGTAAGGACTGCAGATGCATTCCTATCGGACATCTACATTTATGGTAGGTACAAAACTGTACTTTCTCACAATCAGGGCTGTCTGACTGCATTTTGGGACATATTTAGCCTATTTAGGGAAAATAGTCTCATCAGGATGTCTGCCCCCATGAGGGCAGACAGCAGAACAAAAAAAAAAAAATAAAATTAAGAATGACTACTTTTTTGGATTAAAGCCGCTTTGGGAGGTGCAGATAATCATGACTAGATAAAAAATATATGTTTTTTCATCATTTACCCGTAGTGGTCCTTTAAATTACTAGATGCACCTTTACAGCATGATACTTTGTTTGGTGTTAAAGCAGAAGAGGTGTTAAAGAAAATGGAGGACAAAGCTAAATCTATGCAAATTGTCAAAGATTTTTTACAAGTACAGCCACCTAGGTTTAGTAGACACTGGCCTACAAAAAATTGGTCCTTTCCTTTGTCCGACAGACCTCAAAGGGGCAGATCCCAGATGTAAGGTTTTTATAGGCCCAAGCAGTGGGGTGCTTCTACCTCCAAAGCTGGAGAAAATAGATCACAAACATACAGAAAACAGTCCCAATGACTTCCCCCTGCCTGCACCAAGCACTTATCTTCTGGCAGCACTCTTAGGGGGAAAATTAGCACTTTTTGTTCAAAATTGGCACATCATAACACAGGACAAGTGGGTTCTAAACATAGTGGCACAAGGCTACAAGTTCCATTACCATACTCTGCCAAAGGCAAACGGCTGGCCAGATCTGCCAAAAAATCAATGGGCAGAGGCACAAAAACAAATCTCATCCCTCATGGACATGGGGGGCCATTCAACAAGTACCAGAGCAAGAGCAGGGGCAAGGATTTTACTCAAGACTATTCTTGGTACCCAGAAAGTACAAGGCCTGGAGGTCGATACTGGATCGATCTATTCTGAACACCTTCCTGGATATTCCAAAATTCAAAATGTTGACTTTGCAGCAGCTTCTGCCCATGCTGGGCAAGAATGCTTGGCTTGTGACTTTAGACTTAAAAGAGGCATTACCTGCATGTTCCAGTCAGACAATCATGCAGAAGATACCCAAGATTCAAGGCTGGTTCAATGCATTACCTATTCTCTGCACTGCCCTTTGGCTTATCTACTGCGCCCAGGGTCTTCACAAAGTGCCTGGCACCAGTAATTGAATTCTGCAGACAGAGGAATACAAATATATCCTTACTTAGACGACTGTCTCATTCAAGCAGAGAACAAGGACATTCTTTTTCAATATCTTGCGTTTGTGAAGAGACTTCTAACATGCCTAGGGTACACAGTCAACAAAAAGAAATCAAAACTAGTACCCTCACAAGGGATAACATTCCAGGGTGCAAGCTTGAATACAACTGCCCAGACGGCTTATCTCACGCCAGACAAACAAAGGCAACTGACTACCTATTTCAAAATGTTGGCAACAAAGGCCCAGTTATCTGCAAGAAAAATTCTGCAGGCTTTGGGCTTCATGGCATCCTGCATCTTACTAATTCTATATGCAAGACTGCATATGAGGAAACTTTAATGGTACCTAAAAAGTGTTTGGAGTCAACATTGCCACAGCCTGGAAACAGTCATTACTCTCATTCCCTGCCTGCAGCAGGAGTTTCGATGGTGGGCAAAGGCTTGTCACCAGAACAAGAGACAGACATTCACATTACCTCCAGCCAGGCAGACACTAACAACGGATGCATCAGATTATGCCTGGGGAGCCCACATGGCAGGAAGAGGCATTCAGGGCACATGGTCCTCAAACCAAATGCATCTACATATCAATCAAAAAGAGATGTTAGCTGTACAAAATGCCCTGACAGCCTTCAAGGACCTACTTCATCCAGGACCACTACGGATAAAGACAGACAACACCACGGTCATGTGGTATATAAACAAGCAGGATGGCACACATTCTTACCCTCTTTGCAGACTAGCCATGACCTTGTGGGACACAGCTTTGACTTGCCAAGTACATCTGCAGGCACAATTCCTGCCAGGAAAGGAAAATACTTTGGCAGACGAACTAAGCAGAAACCTCATGGATCCCGACGAGTGGAAGCTGGATCCACAAGTCTTCAGCATGATAAGGAAATGGGGATGCCCGTACATAGATCTATTTGCCTCTCCGCTAAATTACCAACTAAAAAGATTCTGCACAAGGACTTATCACAGACTAGCATGAAAAGTGGACGCCCTATCAGTATATGCCTTTCCTCCACTGCCTCTCTTCCCCAAGATGCTCTTAAAGGTCAGACAGGAGAAGCCAATGATGATACCGATTGCCCCAGACTGGCCACACCAGCACTGGTATCCAATACTAAGAAACTTATCTCTATACCCAGCTTGGACCTTCCTCAAATACCTCGACTACTGTCCCAGCAAAACAATCAGATCATGCACAGCCAACTCAGGACATTAAACTTGGCAGCATGGTGGATAATGTAGTCATACAAAAAAAACACCTCTCAGTAAAGCTGTGATGGATGTCATCCTGGAAGCCAGAAGGGCTAGTACTAGAAAGTCTTATGCTAGAAAATGGAAGAGATTCTGTGCATGGAACCAGGCACAAGGAACTGATACAGCGGTACCAAATATTCCTCAGATTTTGCAATACTTAACTGAGATGCTGGACAAAGGCCTATCTTTTTCATCAATTAAAATTCATGCCTCTGCCATTTTGGCTCATTACAATACAGAACCACCACTTTTTCTCTCCCTTTATTAAGGCAGTACCTCAGAGGAGCCAAAAATTTAAGGCACCCAAGGAGACTACCAATACCTGCATGGGACATCAACTATGTCTTGGAAAAGCTCACCCTGCCTCCTTTTGAGTCAGCTACTGCTGATATGAAGTTTTTATTTTGGAAAACAGCTCTGCTCTTAGCAATTACTTCTGCAAGACGAGTTTCAGAGCTACAGGCGTTCATGGCTGTGGAACCTTTCATCATTTTTCATCCAGACAGGGTCTCCCTGAGGACAAACCCAACATTTATGCCTAAAGTAGTGTCCAGTGTGGCTCTTAAGCCATCCATTTGCCAACCTTTTACCCATATCCACAGAACAAGGGGGAGAGAATTCTGCATTCTTTGGATGTACACAGCTTAGATTCTACTTGGACAGAACCAAAGCTTTCAGGAAGACAGAGCGATTACTAGTGGCATATGCTACATTATCACAAGGAAAGCTTGTCTCAAAGCAGACTATTTCTAAGTGGTTAGGTCACTGCATTAGTTTCTGCTACTTACACCATGGCAAGCCAGTGCCTAAGGGCATTATGCCTCATTCCACCAGAGCTGCAGCCACCTCAGCAGCTTTCTTAGGGGAGTACCAACCAGAGACATTTTAGAGGTGGCTACTTGGAGTTCACTGCACACCTTTACAAAGCATCATCATCTGCCACTGTACTCTAAATCCAAGGCAGGCTTTGCCACTGCAGTTCTGCAGGGCCTCATAGCCGCTCCTACTGCTGTCTAGTTCAGCCTCCCAACCATAGCTTTGGGACTGTACCCAAATGTAATGACTGCAACAGTGAAACATGAAGAGCATAGTACAGTTGTGTACACTTACCATAAATGTAGATGTTAGAGTGTATTCACTGTTGCAGTCCAGGTTACCCACCCACCTTCCCCCTTTTTTCTTTTGGATCTTATCTTTCCTTCTCTGGTTTATACTACCTATGTGGTGTATTTGGTTATAGATGAAGATAAAGTTTATATTGGTGTATTTCTGAATATATATATAAAGTTTGGCTACCCTTTTTGGGGGCACCTGACATCTGGGGCAAGAAAAACTGAAGAAAATGGCATTGGCTGCTGCTTTTATACCCCTGACAATCTGACGTCAGGGAAGGGATGACAGCAGCCGATGCAGGACCCAAGACTTTGGAGTTCAGGCCGGCTGAGGGCAACCTGCCAGCAGGATTACCCAAATGTAATGACTGCAACAGTGAATACACCATTTATGGTAAGTGTACACAACTGTACTTTCCCCGGGGATCTGTCTTGAGATCCCCTCCTGTTCTGCTTGTACTTCTCTAAGATCCAGACAAAGGGCCTGTGGCTGACCAGGTTTGCAGATGACTGTAAGTTGGGTGCTGTCATTGACTCCACAATTGCAGTTAATATACTGCAAGAGGGTCTTACAGCTACAAATAGCTGGTGCCAAAGTCATGACCTTAAGTTAGACGCAAAAAATGTATTGTACCATTTGGCAGAAACACGGCCCCTACTGATTGCCACATAAACGGCAACCCCCCTAAGCACACACAACCTGTGGTGAGAGAACTGGGTACTCAGGTTAACAACAATCTCATGTTCGACAGTCATGTGGCGGTGGTGGTCAGAAAAGCCTTTTACTTGGTTCATCTCATAAGTAAAAGGGATTGCATCCAGAAAAATGGAGGTTATTGCCTCTCTGTACTCCTCCCTTATTAGACCTATAATTGAGTATAATGCCCCGTTTTGATATGTACCTCTCAAAACACCTGCACCAACTGGAAAGGCCACAGAAGTACCTCACAAAGAGAATCCATGGCCTCCAACACCTATCCTATGCGGGCATGCTTAAATTACTATCATTCTACTCTGTGTCATACAGTTTGCTCAGAGGTGATCTGTGTTTCGCCTACAAGGCAGTATGGGACCCTGCCCTACTAGAGATGCTGCATATCCGTAAGTCTACCTCCTCACACATTACCTGCTCGATAGGCCTAAATCTAATATCCAACATCAACAAAACCTGCTGAAGAGATAGATTTGTCTCCCAGAGGCTGCCCGGTCTCTGGAATAGACTTCCCATACATGTCAGAGTACCTCACGGACCCTCTTCAAACACAACCTTGATGAGTAGTTGGGAAACCATAAATTTGTCCCAGGGGTTCCATCTTTGTCCCTCATTGACAGGGGCGACAGGTGCTGACAGAAGTTTCTTTTTTGGGGATAAACTCTTGGCTAGGCTTGTAGGGACCCTAACCTCCTATGATTCTGTGAGTATCCAGAGATGTAAAAGTCAAAAATACAACACCATTCTGGATTTGTTAAGGGCTCCAGAAGGATTCCATGGTTCACCACATCAAATACAGCAGAGAGGAAGTAGGACTGAAACAGATGACACTTTTGCTTTCTTGTCATTTCATCTGTAATCATAGTAATAGCAGTTGTGTTGCCATGCTGTCTCCCAAATCCAAACCGGAGTGGTTCTAAGTGTACCATTTTTTTTTAAGAATCACTCTGGACATGGATCACCTTTTAAACCTTGACCGTAAATATTCTGTTATTGATGGGACATTTAACTTTGAAAATATGATCCAAAGAAGACTTGAGAATCGCAGTTGCCAGAGCTTCTTTTATTTTAAGAAGAAAAGATCCCAGAGGCAAAGGAAAGAAATAAGTTTGATAGATAACTGGGCCTAATAATTCCTGGCAATGAGTAACTAGTTATGATGGTAAAATCCAGTTCACAAATTATTTGGTGCAGACCTTAAATCAGGGAATTGAATGCAGAGTAATTGGTAATACAGAAACTTACCCAAACATCAGGGGGTAGTAGCTTCATTGAAAGTTGAGTTGAAACATCGGAGCACATCAAAAGGGGAACAATGACCTGATCAAATCCAGCTTAGCTACATTGAGCAATGATTTTGTATTCTTCAGAGGGTAAGATGTTTAGACAATCTAGGCTGCACAATTTTCCATCTGCTGAGTGGTGTTGGCTTGTCAGATGCAGCAGAGATCTCTTCTGATAACAGTGCTTTATTTTGTGAGATCTCAGACTACTAAAGAGTGTGAGGCTTATCCAGTAGCAGGAGCATAACCAGGATCTTTGGACTTGTACAAGCTTGTAAACTAACTTTTGGTATATATCACCCCCCCCCCCCACATCCAGGAAAGTAAGCACATTTGTGCTTTTTAGGGCAAGTAGGTGTCTCCCCAACACTTTACAGGTTTCATACAATGATAGATGGTTGTGCTTTTACAATGTGCCAAGTCTCATTGTGGAACTAAACACTTGGCTTGAAAAAGTTTAACATATGAAGTAGAAAAATTGAAAGTATGCAATTGGAACCTTGGGCATAATATTCATATCTGATGTCCTTTTCATTCTTTCTCAACATATGGGTTTGGATCGGACTCTGCCGCACATTCCAGACTTCGGATCCAGCTGTCACGCTCCTCCCTCTACTCACAGTGCCCTATTCCATCCCCCTTGCCTCAGATCTTGTTGCTGTCATCGTGAACAGATGCAGGTTCCACTCAAGCTTTATTAGCGATAATTTTGTGTTTTACTTTTTTTGGATATAATTATAACTTTATCTTGGCTTAAATTATATATCCTGCCTCCTGCTTTCTTAGTGGAATGTTCCATCTTGTATATTCTTACTATTCTCATTAAATAGTAAATCGTTATTGTAATTGTTGGTATGCCTGCTGACCCTTTTTCTCATCAGAGAATTTCATTTAGATTACCATTGCTGGTAATTAAAACCAGTCTTTTCCTTCCTTTTATATATTTAAAAAAAAATCTTTTTCCTGTACGTTATTCTTGTTTGACTTTTTTTGGTAGTAACCTACCATGTCAGATAAACCAATGGGTTTTAAGAAATTCACTTCTTATGGGCATAAAATCACAAATTTGGATGGCCCACGTGGAGTGCGTCTGCTGTCTTGAAGCTGGGCACTGCTTGTAAGATGTGCTCCACCTTTAACCCAAGAGCCCTGGCAGGTAGATGTAACACACTTACATCACCTCATTGGTGAGATCTGATCATAAACTAATCTCACTGGAAATCCACATCCCGCCCCCACCCCAAACAAAAAAGTCCATAGTGAAGAACTTCTCTAAAGCAAACTTCACACTACTCAAGACTGGTGTGGTATCCTTCAAGGCCCCTGAGCCAGTGGAAACCACAACCCAAGCTGCGGAAGCCCTTACAAATGCCTTCTATGAACACCTCCAGGACTGCATCGATCAGGCAATCCCAAATAAAACCAAGACTCTTTCCACAAAGGGCAAACGTCCAGTCTGGTGGACCCCAGCCATTAACAAACTTTACAATAAGAGGAGAAAGCTATTACATGATAGAACAAAATCCATAAAAGGGAAGTCACCCCTGATCATTATTAGTAAAAAAAATATGAGCACTCATAAAATCAACTAAGGCCAATTTTGTGAGAAAAATTGCCATGGATTCAAAAGACAATCATAAGGCCTTTTTCAGCTATGTTAGGAACCTGGGTGGAAACTCCCAGATATGCTCAGAATTAGTCCAAAATGATACAAAAATCACTGAACCCACAGACATTGCCAACATACTGGCAGACAGGTTCAGTGCAAACTTCACCCCCCTCTCCCCCCCTAAAGGAGAGATAACTATCCCAGCCGAGTGTAGCCTTCCGGACATCTCAAATGCGCAGGTGAAAGCTGCTCTCTCTAAAGCTAAAAACACAGCATCAATGGGACCGGATGGTGTCCCCGGCTGTGTGCTACACAAGCTAAATGAGGAATTAAACCCGCACATAAGGCAGCTGTTTAATCTCAGCCTTACCACAGGATACGTGCCCAAGGAGTGGCGTACGGTAACTGTGGTCCCACTCCACAAAGGCGGCGCCCACGGACCCTGGTAATTACCGCCCCATAAGCTTAACAAGTCTAGTCTGCAAAGCTATGGAGAGGATCATAATGGAGCTCATAAACAAAGATATAGGGGACTTGCAGACATTGGACCCGACCCAGTTTGGCTTTGTCAAGGGAAGATCATGCCTTTTGAACTTGGTCGACTTCTTCGAAACAGTCACCAAGGCCATTGATGAGGGAAAGGCAGTCCATACAGCCTACCTTGACCTTGCAAAGGCTTTCGACAATACCCCACTCGGGTATTGTAGAAAAACTTACCAGCTTAAATGTAAACCCATATGTCACAAGATGGGTTGCAAACTGGCTTAAGGACAGAACCCACAGGGTTAGAGTTGCTGGCGCTATGTCAGACTCCAAGCCGGTCACAAGTGGTGTCCCACAGGGCTCGGTCCTTGGCCCCCTATTGTTTGGCATCTACTTCTCAGAAGTACAGGCCAACATGGGAGGACTTTGGCTGACAAAGTTTGCAGACTACTGCAAACTGGGCGCCATAATGGAAAGTGCATCGGACACGGATATACTTCAGAAGGGGCTCACGGAAACAGATAGCTGGTGCCAGAGCCATGGCCTGAAGTTAAACGCCAAAAAATGTATAGTCATACCCTTCGGGAAAAACAAGGTAACCCCAAGCTACCATATAGGTGGCAATCCACTAAGCACAGAAGAGGTTATCAGGGACCTGGGGACCCAGGTTGACAGTGGCCTTTCTTTTGACACTCACGTTGCTAAAGTGGTTAGAAAGACCTTCTACATTGCCCATCTGATCATGAAGGGATTCACATCCAGATCTAGTGAGGTCATTGTTCCCCTGTACTCTTCACTTATCAGACCAATGATCGAGTACAATGCCCCATTCGGGATGCATCTCACCCGACATCTGCAGCAATTGGAGAGACCCCAAAAGTTCCTCACCAAAAGGATAAAGGGACTCCAAAATCTGTCATATGCTGCCAGATTGAAGAAACTCCAGCTCTGTTCAGTCGCATACCGTCTGCTCAGAGGTGACATGTGCCTGACATACAAGGCCATGTACAACCCGAATTAATGGACATGCTCCACCTCAAAAATCCAAATCCACCAAAACCACTAGAGCAAGCGACTTAAACCTTAGCACGGATATAAATAGGACGTGCTGGAGGGATAGATTTATCACTCAGACTCCCTATGCTGTGGAATAAAATCCCGGTCCATGTGAGGCAGAGCACCTCGCTGACTCTGTTCAAGAGAAATCTAGACCTGTGGATGGGAGATCGTAGGTTTACCCCGGGAATCATCTCTGTGTCACTGCTGGACAGAGACACAACAAACTAATGGGCACAGTATTTTTTCATATAAGGGGTGGCGTAAGCCACAAAAATTTGGGCTAGGCTTATAAATGCCTTAGGGCAGATAGCCTAGTATAAACCTATGAACTTATTCTAAGGGGGCTTCTCCCTGCTACATCATCTTCAATTGCTCAAGCCCCCTCCAAAACTAGCAAATCCTCTCTTCTGGAGCACAGAAAACACTCCCATCCAAAGTCCCCAAGGTCTTAGCTGGAGCCTCTGTTAAAAATAAAAAAAAAAAAAAAAAAAGAAAAACTTTGGTTCCAACTCTATTGTATCCAAAGCCTCAGCAATCAGATTTGAAGCCTTTGGATCCTAAGGCTTCAGCTCCTTCAGGTATAGCAATAAGTCCTACAGTATCACCCTCTGATCCTAGGTGATTGAATCCGAAACCAGGTATTTCATATAGGAGTCTTCCACCAGAATTTGCTATAAAGCCAATTTTGCCCATCCTGTCTTCTCATTAGCTTCTTACTTCAGAGAAGCATTCTAGGTCCCCAAGAAGCTTATTGGAAGTGGATGTGGATAGGATGATGAATTTCTCAGAGCTCAAATCCAGTTGGGGGTCTTACCAGCTCCATCCCCTGATGGATCCGTGAGTATACTATCTTGTCATCTTCTCCAATCCAGCCAGTAGTTTTGGAGTCTCAGGATCATAAATCCCTGAGAAGTAAAGAATTATCAAAGGAAAGCTTCCATCTCCACTCTTGACTATATCCTTGGCTAGTTCTGCTCCAATACCCTCAGATCGGAATGGTTCTCTGAGCTGGTGTCAGCGTCTGATCTGAGGAGATAGGTTCTGCACTGATTTTGTTTGATCTTTCCGTTCCCCTCAGAGCTTCGGACTTGGATAGTTCTGATTCGGTTCCATGCTTGAGGTGTAGAGTGGATCTGAAGGAGGTTGAGACCTACTTTCAGGAGTTTAGACTCTGACAGAGTGGGTTAAAGCCTCTCCAGGTCCATCGGCTTTCGAGGTAATAAGGCTTTTTCTCTGAAGAGAACTTCCCTCTCATTTTTCAGATCCTGTCCCTTTTCTCTCATTTGGTTCTGAACTGCGAGTCAATCAGACTTGCTTCACTGAGCAATCCAGTTCTAATCCAACCAGTTCTAGTAGAGGAACTTTCCCTTCTGACATATCACCTGAACACCCCACAGAGGAGGTGCATTGGAAGAGAGAGTGCACAAGGAGACACATTGACTACCTGATGTAGTCTTTCACTGAGGATACGGATTTTGATGGAGAAGGGTCCCCCAGATCACTATCTGACGACATCTCCTTTGGAGATATTTTAGAAATCCTAAATCACAAAGGTGACTGGTCTTCCCAAAACCCCTCACCAGAAGAATTGGTATTTTTGGAGGCTTTTGTTTCTGGCCTCTCTACATCTTGCCCCCCCCCCCCCCGGGAGATGAACTTGGTTTCCCACTGGGCTTTGAAGCAACCAGATACAGTTGAACTGATTCTTAAAAGACCCGATACGTTTTTAACCCTGATTACAGATAAACCCCAGTGGAGCAAAGGAATCCCAGTTGATGCTGTGGTGGCGGCAGCCACCAAGAAAGAGCTAGCAGAACAGAGGTCTTCTGTCCCTCCGCCAAAAAGGGAGTCCAGAGATTTGAACAGGTTTGGAAAGGGAGTTTTTGCCTTTGCAACCTTTGCCCCTGAGGTCACTAAAGTAACTGGCACACTTGACTAGGCTTCAGAGAAATTTGACCAAAGAGTTTTCGAATACTGTTGACTCCATGTCTGCTGATGACTTCAGAAGAACATCTTCGCAACTGGCCACTCTGTCCTTATCAAACGCTTCAATGAGGTTGATCACTTACACAGCTGAAGGTGCCTTTTGAGCAGCTGGTTCAGGCATTTGCCATAAGAAGACACGCCTGAATTACGTTTTATAAAAACTAACCTTGCCTACATTCGAACCTGTTGCTTCAGCAGAATTGAAATGCCTCTCCTGGAAGACTGCTTTCCTACTAGCTATCATCTCAGCCAGAAGGGTTTCAGAACTTCAGGCCCTCATGGCCGTTGAGCCATTCACCATTTTCTATGCAGACAGGGTCTCCCTGAGTACTAACCCCTTTATGCCCAAGGTGGTATCTGATGGTGACCCTCAACCAGCCCATACATCTACCCATTTTCTTTCCCAACCCTCAAAACAAGGGGAAAATAATTCTGCACTCTAGCTGTGCACAGACAACTCAGATACTGTCTGGACCGTACTAAACCATTCAGAAAAACAGACCAGCTGCTTGTCAGCTTTGCCGCAGGGGCAGAGGAGAAGCCCATTTCCAAGCAAACCATTTCCAAATGGATAATGCACTGTATTCATTTCTGCTACAGACTACATTGGAAATCACCCCCTAATTC
Source organism: Protopterus annectens (assembly GCF_019279795.1). NCBI lineage: Eukaryota > Metazoa > Chordata > Ceratodontiformes > Protopteridae > Protopterus > Protopterus annectens. The sequence continues at coordinate 612,390,390 of NC_056748.1, forward strand.
TGTTCGTACCCATTCCACCAGGGCAGCCTCCACTTACACAGCATTCTTCAAAGGAGTCCCCACCTGGGCATCTTGGAAGATGCCACCTGGATCTCTGCCCGTACCTTTACAAAGCATTACCACCTACCTCTTTTCTCCAAGTTTAGGGCAAGGTTTAAATTTGCAGTTCTGCAGGGCTTGATGACCCATGCCTAGGGCTCTAACGTATCCTTCCACCCCTCTCCTCAGCTTTAGGAATCCTCCCACAGGTGATGACTGCAGCAGTGAAACATGAACATAGTACATTTGTGTACACTTGACATAAATGTAGATGTTCGAGTGTATTCACTGTTGCATTCCTGGTTTCCCTCCCTTCTTCCCCCTTGTATCCTTTTTCCCTAGGGGGACATAAGCTTCCCACGGTGGCTTTTAGTCACTAGGACCACTTTACATATTTCCCTGTGCTTCTGATGGGTTAGGGCAAGAAAAAGTGATGTAATGGCGTTGTCTGGCTTGCTTTTTAGCATTGACTACCTAAAGTCAGACTACAGGTGATAGCAGTCGACGCAGAAAAACATTGACTCTGGTATTCGGGCCGGCCGAGGGCTACCACAGCAGGGATAGCCCACAGGTGATGACTGCAACAGTGACTACACTCGAACATCTACATTTATGGTAAGTGTACACAACTGTACTTTCTACCATCCCTGACAGCCACAATGACCACGAACACTTCTTAACTGGGGTGGGGTGCATTTCTTGGAAAAAGCTGTCCAAGGCATGTAGTCCCCCAAGAGACCAATTTGCATATCCGTGTTATAGCAGTGAGAGCAGTCCTAGTCACATTTCAGGCTTTTCAAGATGCTCTCCCCTTCCGGACTATTGGATTTCAAATCATACATTTAGTGCATCAGTTTGTAGAGAATCTACAAGGTTCCAGTTCCAATTTGGTGGTTTACAGTTAGGTAGGGAAGTTCATTTTTCTGGGCCGTGTTCATAGAGGTTCTGATTCAGGTTTTATCAGAACTTTTATTTAAGAAGTTAGGGGCTAGTATTGTTTTCTTACATGGGAATAGTTGCCATCATGAACACCTTATTTATCCATTACTAAATGGGTAATTTTGAGACTTAAGTTGTGTAGCTTAGATTATGATGATTTTAGGAAAGCTCATAATACAGTTAGGATGTTTATTAGCAGGGGGTGTAATAAAAAAAAAATAGTAGTATTATTGAATTCCCCTCATAGAGTTAAATAGAAAAACGGTTGTGGAAATGGGACCTGATAGATGATTAATTTCTCACATAAGGTGAGACTGTGTGTTTAGTAATACCAGCTGTAGACAAAGTAAGATATTTGGATAATAGTAGTAGAAATTAAGGAAGGAAAGGATATTTATTTTTTGACTGTTTATAATCTTTCTTAATGTTATTGGCCACTTTTATTAATGGGCAGTGTATTAAATCTTTCCCTTGTATTTCATACAAAAAGGCAGAAGTCTGGCTGATTTCTTAGTTCATAGCAATTTTTTTTCCTGCTTTGAGAGTTTTCACACACGTTGGGTTGGTTAAGGGTACATTTAGCTATGGAAAATGTTCTATATGTGACCATGTAATGAATTTTTCTAAAATTAATGTGGGTAATTTTAACCCTATTCATCAATTTAATTGTAATACAAAACAGGTTATTTGTTATGGGTTGGCCTTGTGATTTTTTTTGTATTGTATTGGAGAAATGAAGAGATCTTTTTAAGTCACGTTCCAAGAACACATCACAGATGCAGAAAATCTGCATGGAAAGTCCTTCAGCAGAAAATTAACAGTTTTCATAAAAATAGTACTTTACTTAAAGGTTGTTTGTACAAAGAAGCACTTTATATTTTGAAATACAACACTTCAGCCTCTAAGGGGTTAAATCAGGAATGTAATCTGAAGTATTTAATGTTAGTTGTATTAATTTTGTGTATATTTAAACAAGCTGTTTTTACTCCATTGAAGGCTTTTAGACTAGGAGCAAGAAGTGAATGAATCTAAACTTATTGGTTCCTGTGGCTGTGGTAGTAATCAAACTGACTTCTGTAGCCTGGTACATCAACAAACAAGGACGAACTTTGTCTTATCCCCTTTGCAGAGAGGCCATGAGAGTATAGGAATGGGCAATCTCATCACACTGCTTTCTAATTACGGCACACATTCCAGGGAAAATCGGTTTGCTAGCAGGCAAACCAAGTAGGTTCATTTTGATGCCTCTCAGTTGGTCTCTCAGTATGTATTGGAGATTATCTTCCATCATCTTGGCCGACCTTGCTATGACCTCTTTGCCACCTCCCACGAGTACAGCCGGTACTAAGCTCTTATTCCCCCTCAGGGGAGTCACTGAAATGATCTAGTTTATGCTTGGCCCTCGGGTTTCCTTTATGCTTAACTTCCTCTTCTTTTGATCCCCAAAATTTTACAGAAAGCAAGTCTGCAGAAGAGCTCAGTAACTTATTGCCCCTTTCTGCCCTCTGGAAGTATGGATGTTCATCGTGTTTCACTGTTGCAGTCATTACATTTGGGTTATCTGCTTGCAGGTAGCCCTCAGTCGGCCTGATTGTCAAAGTCTTGGGTCCTGTGGTGGTTGCCGTCTCATCTTCCATGACTTCAGGTAGTCAGGGGTATAAAGCATGCAGCCAACGCCATTACATCAGTCTTTCTTGCCATGTGGTGCCCGAAGCCGAAGCAGTTTGCAAGTGTGGATCGGCAGACTCCTAAAATGTTTGTTTTCGGGTTTCAGAACCAAAGTCTTCAAAAAGCTAAGTACCCCATTGGGGATCCTTTTTCTTGCTCTAAACCGAAGTCAGTAAAAGTTAACAATTATATTACTTAAGGAAAGCAAATACCTCATAAAGATTTTCATTCGTACTGCATTCCTTGCTTAGGCCCAGACCACGACCTCCCTCACTGTCGGTTTTGTGCCTTATTCAATCCTCTAACTATTCGTCGTCTGTTCATTTTTGCATTAAACTATTTCAGTACTCTGTTCAATTATTCAGAAATGGCTTTAGTAAGCCATCCGACTGCCGACATTCCGAAAAAACGTAAAGATAAAGACAGACTGTATAAGTCCAAAGCTGCCGACGATGCTTCAGTTAAGCTAGTAGCCAGTTTGCCGGTACTCAGTGAGGTGCTTTTGCAGCCCCTGATACCCGCTACTTCAGATTTGCAGGCCTCTACTGAGACTCATTCGGTGTCCGGTATGCCTCTAGATGCTTCTTCGACTATGGAACCTGCGGATGTCTCTACCTTGGATGGGTCCGGAGCCGCTGGGCAGGCACCGACCTCTGAGGGTGTATTCAGGCCTACTGACTTTCATATCAAATTGACACCATCTTCTTCTTCAAGGCCAAAAACTGTATCCAAGCCTAGAAAACCGATGCCCAGATTGCGTGGTCAGGCCCATATGCCTAAAAAAACAAATAAGAATGGCTGAAGATCTTATTACTTTAATCAGGGGAAGCCAGCCTTCTCTCTCTGAGACCTAGAACAAATTTTTCTTCTGATTTTTCTGATCAGGATTCTGAAATTTCTGTTTCTTCTGATGAACAGGGTTTGCCCTTATCTGCCTATGAGGAGTCTGATGCAGGGGACTCCATTCCCTCTGCTTCCCTTCCAGAAGATTTCTCTTTTGGTGAAACTTTGCATACTCTTAGCATTTCCACTGGGAAAGCCAGGATTACTCCGACTCCAAAAAGAGACTTAGGGAATTCTTGCTCCTACTTCAACACAGGCCTTTAGCTATCCCTCCTGTACTGGACATCGTAGATGATGCCTTCTTGGAATCTAGCCTGGCCCCAGGCACTTCACCTCTGGCTCCCAGGAAACCTGACTGGTATTAGAGTACCTGACTCTCACAAGTTCCTGTTTAAGAATCCTACTGCGGATCTTGAGGCCATTTCACAGGGACCCAAAGGCATTAAGGATACTACTGCCAAAAACCCTACCCCCTCTGATAGAGATTCCAGGCCGCTTGACAGATGGGGTAAGAAGGTATACACTTCTGCTACTTTGGCCATTAGGGCATTAAACTGCCAGTTTCATATGTTAAAGTATCTGCAGCATATTATTGGATTAATTAAACAGAAAATGATGATGATTCCTGACTGTGCTGAAAATAAAAAATTACAGGATTTAATGCATTCTGCTGAACGAGTTGGTAAACATACTTTGCAGTGTGTTTTTGACTCCTTATAGGCATCTTGCAGGGTTGCTGTCACTGGGCCTGCACTTAGAAGGCATGCTTGGCTTAAGGAGCAAACTTTGCCAGATCATGTTAAAGCTAAATTACTGGATGCTCCCTTAAACCAAGACTGCCTGTTTTGCAACAAAGCATAAGAAGTACTTAAAAAGATGGAGGAAAAAGCTAAATCTATGCAAACTGTTAGATTTCTTATAAGTGCAGCCTCCTAGATTTAGTAGGCATTGGCCCTCAAAAATTTGTCCTTTCCTGCCTCTTCCAGGCCTTCTCAGTTCAAACCCAGAACCAGCAAAACTCCCAGGCTTCAGTCCCAGGGTATGCACAGGACTAAGCAGTGGGGGGCTCCCACTTCCAAATCAGGGAGTAGTAAGACTCCCCCCTATGGTAAGCTGACTCAGTGACTTAACTTTAAAACTTCCAAGCACTTCACAACTGACGGTTCCTTTAGGGGGAAAGATTGCTCTGCAAGCAGAGAACTGGGAACTCATTACCCAGGACAAATGGGTTTTAAACATAGTTTCCCAATGGTACAGATTTCACTTCCACACATTACTAACCCCAAACGGTTGGCCAGATCTACCCCCAAATCAGTGGGCAGAGGCTCAAAAGCAAGTACTCTCTCTCTCTTAAGATTAAAGGCTATTCAGGCTGTACCCGAAGAGGGAGAAGGTTTCTGCTCGACTTTTCCTGGTACCCAGAAAAGACAACTCATGGCGTCCTGTCCTGGATCTGTCTAGCCTAAACACCTTTTTGGTGATTCCAAAATTCAAGATGCTAACTCTTCACCAGTTGCTTCCCACGATAGGCAAAGATGCCTGGTTGGCAACACTGGATTTAAAGGAAGCCTACCTGCACATCCCAATCAGGGAATCTTGCAGAAAATACCTATGTTTCAAAGCAGGCTACACGCGCTATCAGTTCTCTGCACTGCCCTTTGGCTTATCTATTGCACCCAGGGTATTCATAAAGTGCCTAGCTACAGTCATTGCATTTTGCAGGCAAAGAAATATTCAAATATACCCATACTGGGACTATTGTCTAATTCAGGCAGAAAGCCAGGACATACTTCTGAATCATCTGGCATTTGTACAAAAGGTGTCAACTTGTCTGGGGTACACCATAAACAAAAAGAAATCACAGCTGGTACCATGTCAATAGATTATATTCCTGGGAGCAAGCTTGAACACAACTTCCCAGATGGCTTTCCTCATGCCAGAGAAACAAATTAATTTGACAACTTACTTCAAACTAGTGGCCACAAAAACCTTGCTATCTGCAAGGCAAATACTGCAAGCCTTGGGGTTCATGGCCTCGTGCATTCTACTAATTCCATATGCAAGACTGCATATGAGGAAACTACAGTGGTATCTAAAATGCCTATGGTGTCAACATTCTTAAGATCTAGAAGCAATGATTCCTGTCATACCTTGCCTACGGTTAAAATTCCTTTGGTGGGCAGAGGCCTGCCACCAAAACAAGGGACTATCATTCACTCTACCCCCTGCAGCCCAAACCCTAACAGACCCATCAGATTATGCATGGGGGGCTCACCTGGCAGGGAAGTGCATTCAGGGCAAATGGAACCCAAGTCCAAATGCACCTGCATATCAGTCAGAATGCTCTGACAGCCTTCAAGGACAACATTCTTCCAGGACAATTAATGGTAAAGACAGACAACACCACTGTTATGTGGTACATAAACAAGCAGGGGGGCAGTTTACCCATTCTTACCCCCTTTGTAGACTAGCTATGGCTCTGTGGGACACAGCCTTGAGCTACCAAGTTCATCTACAGGCTCAATTCCTGCCAGGAAAACTAAATACTCTGGCAGACTATCTAAGCAGAAATGTCATGGACCCACATGAGTGGAAACTGGAACCAAAGATTTTTAACATGTTGATCAACAAATGGGGGATCCCAGATATAGACCTGTTTGCTTCCCCCCAGAACTACCAGTTGGACAAATTCTGCACAAGGACTCCCCAAAAACAAGCTTAGAAAGTGGATGCTCTGTCCTTCAGCTGGAGAAATCTATCCGTGTATGCCTTTCCTCCTCTGCCTCTCTTCTCCAAAGTACTGCTAAAGATCAAACGGGACAAACCTAGGATGATACTGATTGCACCAGACTGGCCACGCCAACACTGGTGTACCCTCTCTTGCGCAGTGTATCACAGCTGGCCCCATGGCACCTACCTCAGACCTCTACTCTCCTGTCTCAGCAGGAGAGCCAGATTCTGCACCCCCAGCTTCAAACCTTGAACCTGGCATCCTGGCTAATTACCTAATCTCTCCGTTACCATCCCTCAGTAAACAAGTGTTGGATGTCATTTTGGAGGCAAGGAGACCTAGCACTAGAAAATCTTATGCTGAAAAATGGAAAAGATTCTGTGCCTCGAACCAGACTCAAGGGATGGCCACAGCAGCGCCCAGTTTACCTTAGATTCTTCAATATTTAACTGAGATGCTTCACAAAGGCCTTTCCTTTTCCTCCTCCAAAATTCACGCCTCAGCCATTTCAGCTCATTACAATACGGAACCACCCCTCTTTTCTTACCCACTGCTCAAGCAGTTCCTCAGAGGAGCCAATAACTTAAAACCACCCAGGAGAGCCCAACTCCAGCCTGGGACTTTAATTTTGTATTGGAAAAACTCACTCTTCCTCCTTTTGAGCCAGCTGCAACTGCAGAGATAAAATTCCTTTCTTGGAAACAGCTTTCCTTTTAGCAATCACTTCAAGAAGGGTATACGAGTTACAAGCCCTTATGGCAGTGGAACCTTTTGTCATCTTTCATGCGGACAGGGTGTTCCTCAGGATCAGTCCCTCTTTCATGCCCAAGGTGGTATCCAGTGTGGCTCTTAATCAGTCCACTCATTTGCCAACCTTCTTTTCTAATCCACAGAACAAAGGGGAATGGATACTGCACTCCTTAGATGTGCACAGACAACTTAGATTTTACTTGGACAGGACTAAATCTTTAAGGAAATCTGAACAACTGCTGTGAGCATTTGCTGTAGGGGCAGAGGGGAAGGCCATTTCAAAGCAAACAATTTCTAAACGGATAGGCCATTGCATTCATTTCTGCTATAAGCACCATGGAAAACTTATCCCACAGGGAATTGGACACCATTCAACCAGGGCTGCATCTACCTCTACAGCCTTTCTCAGAGGTGTCCCTACCAGAGACATCCTAGAAGCTGCTACTTGGAGTTCTGTACATACTTTCACCAAGCATTACCATTTGCCAATTTTCTCTAAATCCAGAGCTGGCTTTGCCACTGCAGTCTTGCAGGGCCTTATAGCTGGTCCTAATGCTATCTAAATTCCTCCTCCCATCCTTAGCTTTGGGAATCTACCCAAATGTGATGACTGCAACAGTGAAACACGAAAAACATAGTACAGTTGTGTACACTTACCATAAATGTAGATGTATATGTATGTATGTATGTGTGTGTGTGTATATGTGTGTATATATATATATATATATATATATATATATATATATATATATGTGTGTGTGTATATATATGTGTATGTATATATATATATATATATATATATATATATATATATATATATATATATATATATATATATATACACATATATAAAATTGCTTCCCATTAAGGGGGCACCTGACATATCTGGGGCAAGAAAAACTGATGTAATGATGTCGGCTGCATGCTTTATACCACTGACTACCTGATGTCATGGAAGATGAGACAGTAACCGATGCAGGACCCAAGACTTTGATAATCAGGCCGACTGAGGGTTATTGCAAGCAGATAACCCAAATGTGATGACTGCAGCAGTGAATACACTCGAACATCTAAATTTATGGTAAGTGTGCACAACTGTACTTTCTTGCTTGTGTGTCAGCTAGTAAAGGGCTGACTCTTACTCTTCAGTGAAAGTTCACCTTTCAACAGTTTCAGCCTGCCTGCCACTAGACCCTCCCCTACTAACCAGGCTCCACATGAAGCTATTGTTTTACACATCAGACTTCCTAGAAAGCCCATCCCATCACCCTGGGCCCTTAACTTCATTTTGGAAAAAGTAACCCAGTCTCCAATTGAACCTGCTAGTGCAGGTACTCTGCAAATGTGCACATGGAAGACAGTACTGCTAGTGCCCATAACTTCAGCCAGAAGGGTGTCTGAATTACAGGCACTAATGGCCTGCCCCTCATACAGCCTTCCACAAGGACAGGGTAGCACTTAGAATAAACCCTTCCTTCATGCCAAAGGTGGTCAACGATCTGTCCTTAAACCAGTTTATTCATGTTCCCACCTTCTTCCCCTCTCCTACCAATAACGGTGAGAGAATACTCCACTCCTTGGATGTACGTAGACAGCTAAGATTTTGTCTTGACAAAACCACCCATCCAAAAACCATCCACCCACCCCAGGGCCCCGGGCAAGGTAGTCTCCAAACCATTGCATGTTGGATTAGGAAAGCCATTTGCCTTTGCTACAAGCACCATGGCAAAAAGTTCCCACAGGGAGTCTAAGCTCACTCCATCAGGGCAGTTGCAGTTCCCAAAGCCTTTTTAAAAGGCCTGGATACTACTTACATATTGGAAGCAGCCACATGGTCCACCATTCACACTTTCAACAAACACTACAAGTTAGACAATGCCTGCAGAGCATGGGCAGGGTTTGCTAGGGCAATCCTTTGTGTAATCGGCCTCGTCTACCTCCACCCTTCCTTCCAACTAAGCTGTGGTACTCTCTCACACCAAGAATACTGCAACATAGGAATAGGACATAGAATAGTTGTGAAAATCTTACCATAACCATAGATGTTCTTCTCTTCCATGTTGCAGTATTCCTTCCCACCCACCAAAACCCCCTTATCCTTTTCTCTCTCTCTCACTCATATCCTCCGGTCGCTTTGGGTCTCTATTATAAGACTAGTGTACACACAGCTATGGTTAGCAGCAAACAAGATCTGGGGAATCATGCACTGTATGATGGGATAGCTGTTCAGCCACGAGCCAAGTGAAAAACTCTGAGCTGTAATATGTGGCCGAGTTGGAGCCAAGGATTGGCTCCAAACCCGACCAGTAAGAAGGAATGGTGAGATGGACAACAAATATGTAACATTATGGTGAGTACATAACTTGTTTTTTCTTTAAATTTGTTTGACATTGTTCCAAAAATGCTAATGTGAAGCTTGATTAAAAAAAAAAGCCTTCTGCCCTAGGAGGAAGTGATCTTTCAGAGCTAATATTTAGCTCCATAGCAAGTCGCAGCAGAGTAGCATTTAAGGAGGTTGAGATGCGTCTCCATCCTGATGCCCTTAACCTGAAACCATATGACTGGGTTCTGGTGGCATCTGAAAAACAAATGGTCTCAACATGAACATGTCTGGAATGCTCCATTCCCTTTCTACTCTGAATTACAAAAGAGCTGTCATAGTTTTCGCAACAAGTGAACCTGAACGTAGAAGTCCTGTTCATATTGAGGCTGGCCGTCCCTCTAAATGCTAGCAGTAGACTCCTCAGATGCAGCCTGGAGAGGCTTGCTCAGGGTACCCAAGGGTCATGGAAAAGATTAAGAAAGGGGATGCCATTATGAAGGAAATGATGGTTCTGACAATGGCTGTCAAGGCCCTGAAGCAGATTTGGAAACTAAGAATTTTGTGCATTTTCGCAGGCAACACTACAGTGATGTACATCTACAAACAAAAGGGGTATAGCGAGCGCATGTTCTTGCCTTCAGGGGATGATTTTTTTTGCCTGGGAGATGTGCTTGATCTTCAGGGCATTTATCTGTCCCTTATATGGTCCACATGGTGGCAGATCACCAGAGCAGTATAGAAGCCAGGTCCTCTTGACTTGAATGTTTGAAGTCTTGGTTGATTGTGTGAAGATCATAAAAGTACTTGCTGAACAAGAGAGGTCCCAACATTGAGTGAATATGTTCCAGGGCTTTGCAAATAAGACTTTGGTAGGCTGATGGGGCTGTAATTCCCAGGGTGAGTGGTCGGGCAACCTTTGTGGAATGGCATCCCTATTGCTGTGTACCAAATCTGTAGGACAAAGCCAATGGGTAAACTGTGGCTTAATTGTTTAATTTATGTGTTTGCCAGTGCTTGTTTAATACTGATTATTAGGCAGGTATATTGTCAGGTTCTCTTGAAATATGTTTAGTCTTGGATAGCACCTTCAGTATATGTTCTTCAGCGATTTTATGGTAATCTGAGAGATTCAGGGATAAGTGGACGTTGGCTAGTCTTCTTCTGGGTGAAATTCACTCTGAGTTTTTCTAATATATTGGCAGTCCCTACTGGATCAAGGTAGGTGGTGCCATTGTGAATAAGTTCACAACACTGGTGGATGTTATTTCTTAGTTTACTAATATTTGTAATTTCCATTCGCTTCAGATGCTAACCTAAGTTCATGGGCTACTTTAATAGATCTAGTAGTATTTTTCAAATTTAGTCAATTACTTGAGCTATCATTTGAGAGTCTTATCTGCTGTTTACTTTATAGTTCTTTCTCCTTCTATTGTAGAGTTTATTTATGTTGGTGGACTACCAGGGTGGTTTGTTTTTAAATTTCACATTGTGTTCTGGTGTGGGTGGGACTGCTAGTTATATACTTCTATTTAAGTGGGCGTAGAAGTTCTTTTTGAAGCTGTCTGCTGTGGCAATAATTGGGGTGATGCTGCTTTAAGTGAATTTTGAACTTCATCATAGAATTTGAAGAAATTAGTACATTTGAAATCACTAAATTCTTACTGTTTTCAGTAGATTTAGATATTTGGAAGGTAAAGGTAACTAGTTTATGATCTAACTTGGGAAGGAGATACTAGGGAGAGTAGGGGTCTAGATCACATTGTTGAACTCTTAAAAGTTCGAACGTCATATGGTCGACACCATATGATCGAACTTTTAAAAGTTTGAACGTTTAAACGGAGATCTCCATACAGTGCGGAATGGGAAGATTTCCCTTTTCTGCACTATAGTACGATCTCTGTTTGGTATATTTAAAGAGCGGGGGGTGTGGAGGTGCAGGGGATTCCCCACCCGCCGCTTAAACCATTCAGGTAGGTTTTTTCTTTGGTTTATTTTTTATTGCATTTTCAAACTTTTAAAAGTTCGATCATATGGTGTCGACCATATGACGTTCGAACTTTTGAAAGTTCGATTATGTAATATAGATGCAGAGAGTAGCACAACTAAGGGCCAGCTCAAGAATATTATGCCCTTTAGTGGGTTTGACAATCTGGTCCAGGTAATTTTTGTGTTAAAGCTAAAAACCTTTTGGCATGTCCTTCAATGGAGGTGTATGTACTACAGTTTATTAAGAGGTAGGTAGTCTCCAAAAATAATGTAGTTCTTGTTTAAAAGAATTTTATCAAGTACATTTAGGAAGTTTGCATGATTTAAGGGTCATAAAGGGTGTCCTGTAACAAGTTATAAACTGATAGTTGATCCTGTTTAGTGCGATTTGGACTTGAATTTTTGTGGTTCTCTGGGGATCTATTCTAGAGACGAAATGGTCCCTAACAAATGTGGAAATGCTACCACGTTGGGTCTGAAGGCCTGTTAGGTGCAAAATCCAGGTATGGAGGTAGTGCCTTCTGGTCATTTTAAAGCAAAATGCAGTAATAACACCGTTGAAGATATGTTCCAAATGCAGAAGAGTCTCAGGGTTGGGCATTATGTCGAGACTTCTGGCACTGAGCAGATGCACCTTAATAAGATACTGCTTTGGATTTGATATATTGGAATATTCTTTCAGCTTTTATGTAGCTTTATCTTCTCCTGCAAATATTACACTGTGGCACATCTGGGGATAAGCATGTTCATTATCTGTGTTTATTTGCACATTTATTGGCACGGGATAGTTTGCACCAGGTTTGTTCTGCTTTTAGAAGACAGCTGTTTTTAAAACTTTGAATAAGACTGGATTGAAGTAGTTTAACAAAACAAGAAATCCTGTGCTGTCGTCTTGGAGAGAAACTTACAGAATTGTAGGAATGTCATTCTAATGGTTTGTTGTAGTACACTTGATATGCAAAACACATTTCTTTTATCATTCTGGATGTTCTTCGTGTTTCACTGTTGCTGTCATTACATTTTGGTAATCTGCTGGCAGGTTGCCCTCAGTCGGCCTGAATGACAAAGTCTTGGGTCCTACATCAGTTGCTGTCTCCTCTTCCATGACGTCAGGTCGTCAGGGGTATAAAACATGCAGCCGACACCATTTTAATCGGTCTTTCTTGCCGTGCGGTGCCGAAGCAGAAGCATTTCGCAAGTGCCGGTCGGCCGACTCCTGAAATTTTCGTATTTGAGTTTCAGAACCAAAGTCTTCAAACAAAAGCTAAGTACCCCATTGGGGAAACTTTCTCTTGCTCCTTACCGATGTCAGTAAAAGTTAATAATTGCATTACTTGTGGGAAGCAAATACCTCATAAGGATTTTCATTTGTACTGTATTCCTTGCGTAGGCCCTGATCACAACGTGCCTTGCTGTCGGTTTTGTGCTAAATTTAACCAACGCACTAAGCGTCGGTATATTTTTGCTTCAGAATATTTTGGTTGATGATTTAACTACCCAGAAATGTCGTCTGTTAGCGATCCGACTACCGGAGTTCATAAAAAACGCAAGGAAAAAGACACACAGACTGTCGAGGTCCAAAACCGACAAAGAAGCTTCTCCTAAGCCAGTCGCCAGTTCGCCGGTACTCACTGAGGTGCTTTCGCAGCCCCTGATACCCGCTACTTTTGAGTCGTGGGCATCTACCGAGACCCATTCGGAGTCCGCTATGCAGCGAGATTCGCAAGTATTGAACCTGCGGATGTCTCTCCCTTGGATGGGTCCGGAGCCGCTGAGCAGGCACCGGCTTCTGAGGGTGTTTTCAGGCCTCAACATTTTTACATTAAACCGACGCCAGCAACAAAAACAAGGTCAAAAACAACTTCTATGTCTAAAAACTGACGCATGAGCCATGTGCTCAGGCCCCAGTGCCTGAAAAACAGATGATCAAAATGGCTGAGGATTTAATTAACTTGATCAGGGGTTCCCAACCCTCCCACTGCTAAGAGGCCTAGGCAAGGCACTGACTATGAATCTTCAGATCAGGTTTCCATTTCTTCTGATCCCTCTTCTGATCAGGAATTTTCTATTCCACCTTATGAGGATTCTGATGCAGAGGAATCCATCCCATCTGCATCTCCTCCTGAGGATTACTCTTTTGAAGAGACTTTGCATACTTTAAGGGAACATTTTCACTGGGAAATTCAGGACTTCTCTGAATCAAAAAAGAGGCTAAGGGATTTTCTTCTTCCTCAGCCTAGGCCTTTGGCAGTACCACCTGTTTTAGGCATTGTTGATGTGCTTTCGGAATCAAGCATGACTCCTGATTCCCTGCCTCCAGCTCCTAGTAAGCCAGACCCGATATTACAGGGTTCCTGACTCCCACAAATTTCTTTTCAAAAATCCTGCTGCTGATACTGAGGCTATTTCTCAGAGGCCCAAGGGTGTGAAGACTTCTACAGCCAATAAATCCTACCCCTTCTGATAGAGATTCCAGGGCGCTGGATAGATGGGGTAAGAAGGTTTATACGTCTGCAACCTTGGTAATTAGGGCTTTAAACTGTCAGTTTCACATGCTTAAATATCAACAGCATGTTATGGGCTTATTGAAACAGAAAATGATGTTTATTTCTGATTGTGTAGAAAATAGAGTTACAGGATTTATTTCATTCAGCAGAACAGGTTGGAAAGCATACTTTGCAATGTGGTTTTGATTCCTTGGAGGCTTCTTGTAGGGCCGCCATTACTGGATCTGTGATTAGAAGGCATGCCTGGCTCAAGGAGCAAAATCTGCCTCATCATGTTAAAGCTAAATTGTTGGATGCCCCTTTGCAGCATGATACTCTGGTAATAAGGCAGAAGAGGTTTTAAAGAAAATGTAAGACAAAGCTAAATCTATGCAAACTGTAAAATATTTCTTGCAAGTGCAGCCACCCAGGTTCAGTAGGCACTGGCCTACTAAAAATTGGTCCTTTCCTGTGTTCAACAGACACACTCAGGGCAAAACCAGATGCTCAAAAGGCTCCAGATATCAATCACAGGGTTCTTATAGGTCAAAGCAGTGGGGTTGCTCCACCTCCAAATCTGGAGGAAACAAAGCACAACCCTACAGTAAGCAGTCTCACTGACTTTCCTCTAACATCTCCAAGCACTTATCTTTTGGCAGCACCTTTGGGGAAAAACTAGCACTTCATGCTCAAAATTGGCAGTTAATTACCCAGGATAAGTGGGTATTAAACATAGTATCCCAGGGGTACAGATTTCATTTCCATACTTTGCCAATTCCAAATGGATGGTTGGATCTTACACAACCAATGGGCAGAGGCCCAGAAACCAGTCATGTCCCTCATGGATATGGGGGCTATTCAACCAGTACCAGAAAAGGAAAAAGGACAAGGATTTTATTCTAGACTTTTCCTGGTACCCAGAAAAGACCATTCATGGCGTCCAATACTGGACTTATCAATTCTTAACACGTTCCTGGACATTCCAAAATTCAAAATGCTGACTTTACAACAGCTACTGCCTATGCTAGGCAAGAATGCTTGGTTAGTAACACTAGACTTAAATACCTGCATATCCCAATAAGGGAATCGTGCAGAAGATACCTCCACTTCAAAGCAGGTTTTTTGCATTACCAATTCTCTGCACTGCCCTTTGGCTTATCTACTGCACCCAGGGTCTTTACAAAGTGCCTGGCACCAGTAATTGCATTATGCAGACAAAGAAACATTCGAATTTATCCTTATCTGGACGACTGTCTCATTCAAGCAGAAGACAAGGACACTCTACTTCAACATCTGGCGTTTGTAAAAAGGCTTCTAGCATGCCTAGGGTACACCATAAACGAAAAGCAATCACAACTGGTACCCTCTCAAATAATTACATTCCTGGGTGCAAGCTTGAATACAACTGCCCAGATGGCTTACCTCACGCCAGACAAACAAAGGCAACTGACAACATATTTTGAACAAATGGCAACAAAAACCCAGTTATCTGCAAGACAAATTATGCAGGCTTTGGGGTTCATGGCATCCTGCATTCTACTAATTCCATATGCGAGACTGCATATGAGGAAACTTCAGTGGTACCTAAAAGGTTTATAGAGTCAGCATTGTCACAGCCTGGAAACAATGATTCCTCTTATTCCCTGCCTACAACAGGAGGTCTGATATTGTTAATCCCCGTTCATTCCTTACGCATGGGTATCTGTTCCGAGCTCAGAACTGAGCCAGCCATTTTCCAAGCTTGCGTCCGCTTCAAGCGTTCAAGCTAAGCTCTTAACCACAATCCCCCTCTCCCCGTTACCCCAGATTTCGTTTGCCGCGTTGCCATCCGGTCGTGTCAAGCTACTTCTCTTGAGCCAAGTACTGTCAATTGTTTAATTGCTTTACAAATTACTTTTCTGTCAGAAAAGTTCATATTTTATTGTCTCTTACCCTATCACATCTAGTGTTCATAATTTCTTCAGGTTTTTCTGCTTTTTCCTTACTACTTTTACTGCAAGGTATTCTCTTTTTACCATAGTTTGTAATCTTTTTCCCTTTTCTCTCTCATACCTTCTGGTACTCTCTTGTACCATTGTTGGTATTTTTCTATTAATTAATTTGCTGTAATGGCAAATAAGAAAGGTAGTCCGGGGTTTAAGCAGTGTTCTGATTGTGAACACAAACTGCCTACTTCTGATGCGCACTCTGTGTGTTTATTTTTTGGGAGCCTCCCATTTATCTGTTGAACCACCCTGTACTATTTGTGAGAGCTTTTCTAATAGAACATTGTTGGAAAGGAAAAACAAGCGGATACTGAAGGGACTTCTAAAAATCTCCCTTTTCAGAGGCTATTTCTGGGTTGGAGGTCTCAACCCCTCCTAGAGCCCATAAGAAAGTGGATGTTCCTACTAAGGCTAAATCTTTGCCTTTGTACCCGGCTGAAGACTTCTGTCAACCAAAATCTAAAAAGGCTAAAGTTTTGGCTCCGGAGCTCTCTGTTAGCCACAGTGCTATCAGTGCTTGGACCATGTCCTTCATGGATGCATCTGCAGTCATAACAACTGGGTTGTCCTGTCGTCAGGCAGCCTCTGTCTTCTCCTGCAGCCTTCTATATATTGGCACCAAGGGGCTCCTCGGTTCAGACCATTACCACTGTATCGGCACCGACCTTTCAATCGGCGCAGACCTTGACCGCATCGGCTCTGACATCTTTCTCTGAACCGATGCCTTTATTGTTGACTCCAGTTTTATCGGTTCCAGCTTCGGCACCGACAGCCACTTTGGCACCGATCCCTGTATCGGTGCAGACAGTGACCTCTGCACCGATGACTTCTTCGGTGCAGACAACAGTAGTCCAGTCTCTCTCGGCACTGTTGTCCTCGGTGCAGTCAGATGAAATGGGCACAGAGTCTGCCTCTTCTGTGGACAGGCCTGTTTCTCCCTCAGTCTCCATGAGGTCCACTAGAAGCCTTTCCGAACATGATGTGTTGTGTCTTGTGGACCAGGTACTCTTGGCCAGAGGTATCCCACCCCTCAGGAACTACCCTTCCTTGCGAGGTGATCACCCATCTCCAAAGACCCGTTCTTATTCTCCTCCTTCATTGCCTTTGAAGTCCATGGATATAGCAGTCTTCCCCTTCTGTGGTTCCCTTTATGGATCTCACTAAGGAACTGCAGTTGCCTTCGTGGCAGGAAAGTTTTGCTATGACCCAGGATGTTAGTTGTGACACTCATAGTTTGCTGCTCCACAGCCATCTGGGGACTCCGGGTCGTCAGGCTGAGCCACTTAGGGGAGGGGTAACTCCTGTCCTAGACATGCACTCCTCTTCGGGTGGACCAGCCTTCCAATTGATGGAGAAGGCTTTCGCTGCTACTGGCGATTCCGGACTGTCTATACCTCCATCCTCTGGTACACTGGTTTCACAAGCCGCACATAGCGGACAACGGGTGCAGGGGCCACAGGACATATTACCTCAGGAATCCCCTGTTCCGCTGTCTTCTCCAGCTTCTCCCGCTGAGGAGGTCCACCGGAAAAGTTTGTTTAAGAGGAAGCACATGGACTCCACAGAGGAGTCCCTCACCGAAGACACAGATTTCTATGAGGGGGAAGGATCCCCTCGGTCACCCTCTGAGGTATCCTTTGGTGATATCATCGAAATCCTGAAACAGAGAGATTACTGGCAGTTCTCTAATCTGACCTCTGAGGAGTCTGTGTTCCTGCAGGCCTTTTGCGCCCGGCCCCCTACCTCCTGGGTTACTCCACCTGCCGAAGAACTTGTCCCGGCTCATTGTGCAGCGTGCTTGGAAGGCTCCTGATACTGTCGAAGCTATTCCCCGAAGGCCAGATAAGATCTTATCCCCTCCTGCTTCGGATCCCCATTGGTCCAAAGGTCTTCCTGTAGATGCTTTGGTGGTGGCGGCCACAACAAAGAAGGATCTGGCAGAAGAAGGCCAGACTGTCTATTCGCCTAACAGTCCCAAGCCCTGGAAAGGATGGGGAAGCGCACCTTGCTATCAGGTCTCTGAGTTATATGGCACATTTTACCAGGCTTTAGAGGGATCTGGTTTCTGAGCTCTCTGAAACCTTGGCTGGTGCCATGTCTGATGAGGTCCGTGACAGTGGCCTGTCAGCTGGCCACCATTGAACCTATATCTAACTCCTCTATGTGATTGATATATCACGCATCAGAAGGAGCAGCTTGGAGCAGTGGATTCAGCTGCGGTCTTCAGATGACACGCCTGGATGTGCTTTTGCAACTTCACGGAACCCTTTGTCTTTCTTTCTTAATGCCCCCGTTGAGGCCTCCTTGTTGTTTGGGCCCAAAATTAAAAGCACACTGGCCATATGTGAACAGGATGGTAAGACCCTTTCTTCCATAGGTGTCAGTTATTCTTCCCTTCAACGTGCTTTCTCCCGAAACCAAAAGAGTGGGAAGATATGGTTCAAGAAATCTCAGGGTCCTTTCCGTGACACACAGGCCGAGTTCTCCCCCAGAGGCAGAGGGAGAAACTCTCAGGGAAGACTCTCCTTTCGGGGCAGTGGGGGTCTGCGTAACCAGGGTTCCAGGGATTCTTTCCCTGGTCAATCCTACCAGCGCTCCTGAAGAGCGACCCAACTCCTTTTCTCTGGAGGTGGTTTGGGGACGTTTCTCCTTGTACCTTTCTGTCTGGCTAACCATCACCACCAATTCTTGGGTACAAAGGATTATAACCAGAGGTTATCCTATCCCCTTCAATCTTTGTCCCTGTCCCTTCAAAACATCTTCCTGACGTTCCACCCAGTCAAGGGGAAGAAGCAGCAATAGAGATAGAAAAGCTGCTAAGAAAGAATCATCCAAATAGTCCCTCCAGACCAGATAGGATCCGGATTCTACTCAAGACTATTTTTGGTGCCAAAGAAAACCGGGGACTGGAGACCAATTTTGGATCTCAGTGTATTGATGTTTGTGAGTACAAAAATTCCAGATGGTCACAATAGTCTATCCTCCCGCTTTTGGAAAAAGACGATTGGATGTGCTCTATAGATCTTCAAGATGCGTACTACCACATAAAGGTGGACAGGCCATCAAGAAGGTTTTGGCGCTTCCGTGCGGGAGCCAGTCACTACCAGTTAAAAGTACTGTCCTTCAGACTCTCTACAGCCCCAGAGTGTTCACAAAGTGCATGGCAGTTGTCACAGCTCACTTGCGACTTCAAGGATTCCAGGTGTTTCCATACCTAGACGACTGGCTCATTTCCGCCCCCATCAGACATCTACTGGAAAAAGCCCTGGCATACTCTCTCCTCGCTGCTCAAAGGCTTAGGCATAGCCATAAACTGGCAAAAATCCAATCTCACCCCATCTCAGTCGACAGAATTCATAGGGGTTATCTTGGACACAAAAAACTGCAGAGCTGCTATTCCAGAGCACAGAATTCTAAGGATAAAGCAACAACTAATTCCAATCCTTTCAAAGGAAAAATCCACGGCTCACTAGGATGTTCGTGTTTCACTGTTGCAGTCATCACTGTAGGGTTCTTCCTGCTGGCAGGCAGCCCTCGGTCGGCCAGAATCCCAAAGTCTGGGTCCGGCGTCGGCTGTGTACTCACTCTGCCCGACGTCAGTGTGCCAGGGGTACAAAGCTCCCAGCCGACGCCATGTTCTCCAGTCTTTCTTGCTGTGCGGTGGAAGCAGTTCGCATGTGCCGGTCGGCTGACTCCTGTTATTTTTGGTGCTTCATACCAAAGACATTCTTCTTTTCAAAGCCAAGTACCCCATTGGGGAAACTTTTTTTCTTGCTCCAGACCGATGTCAGAAAAAGTTAATAATTGTATTTCATGTGGGAAGCAAATACCTCATAAGGATTTTCACTCTTACTGTATTCCTTGTCTAGGCCCTGACCACGACGTAGCTAGTTGTCGGTTTTGTTCTAGATTTAATCAGCGTACTATTAAACGGAGATACGATTTTGCTTTTCATTACTTTGGGAGGCGATTTAATTATAACATGTCGTCGGAAATGCTTCCGACTACCGGAGTTCATAAAAGGCGCAAGGATATGGATAGGCCTCAGAGGTCCAAATCAGACAACAGTTTACAATCTGAGCCAGCTGCCGATTTGGCCATTGTCAGTGAGGTGCTTTCGCAGCCCCTGTCATCGGCCATTACAGAACCGCTTGCCGAAACGGACTCCCATGAGGAGCCAACTAGGCCTTCGGATACTCCAGGTGCAGGACCTTTGGATAATGCTCCCTCGGATGGGTCCGGAGCCACTGTGCAGGTACTGGCTTCCGAGGGGGTTTTCAGGCCTACGCAGCTTCAGGTAAAGGTAAAGACAAAGACTCCTTCTAAAACAGATTCAAGCCCAGGCCTCCTCCTGATCCGGGACCTAAATCTCAAAAACAAATGCTTAAAATGGCGGAGGACTTGCTAACTATGATTTGGAGTTCCCATCCCCCTCCAGACAAAAGGCCAAGACAAGAATTGGATTATGAATCCTCTGATCAGGTATCTATCTCTTTACTGTCTTCCTCTGAACAGGATTATACTTTCCCTCCTTATGAGGATTCTGATGCTGAGGAATCCATTCCTTCAGCTTCTCCTCCTGAGGATTATTATTTTGGGGAAACTTTACATGACATGAGGGAACATTTTCACTGGGAAGGACAGGAGTACTCTGAATCTAAGAGAAGGCTGAGGGATTTCCTTCTTCCCCAACACAGACCCCTGGCTATTCCTCCTATTTTGGATATTGTGGATGATGTCTTTTCTGAGTCTAATTTAACTCCTGACTCCTTTCCTCCGGCCCCTGCTAAGCCTGATAGATATTAGAGTCCCTGACTCCCACCAGTTTCTATTTAAAAATCCTACTGCTGATCCAGAAACCATTTCTCAGGGTCCTAAGGGTGTTAAGGCCGCCACTGCTAGGAACCCTATTCCGTCAGATAAGGATTCTAGAGCTTTGGAGAGATAGGGCAAAAAAGTGTACACTTCTGCTACTTTATCTATTAGGGCTTTAAATTGTCAATTTCATATGTTGAAATATCAGAAATACATTTTGTCTGTTATGAAACAAAAACTGTGTACCATTTCTGCATGTGCAGACAATAAGGAATTACAAGATTTGATCCATGCTACTGAGCAGGTGGGGAAACATACCTTACACTGTGGTTTTGATGCTTTGGAGGCCTCATGCAGGGCGGCTGCCACTGGCACAGTCATTAGAAGGCATGCTTGGTTAAAGGAACAAAATTTGCCTGATCAAGTAAAAGCAAAATTACTGGATGCTCCTGTTCAACATAATGTTTTGTTTGGGTCTAAGGCTGAAGAGGTTTTAAAGAAAATGGAGGATAAGGCAAAATCCATGCAAACTGTTAAGGATTTCTTACAGGTTCAGCCTCCTAGATTTAGCAGAAATTGGCCAGCTAAAAATTGGTCCTTTCCCAGCTCGGACAAGCCTCAGAGGGGTAGATATAGGCGCCCCAGAGGGAGGGCCCAAGCACAGACCTCTTATAGACCTAGACAGTGGAGTGCTTCCACCCCCAGGGGTGGAGAAGATATATCTCGACCTTATAGGAAACGGACTCAATGACTCCCCCTGCATGGCTCCAGGAACCTCTCTCCTGGAGGCTCCTCTGGGAGGAAAACTTTCTCTTTTTCACCGAAATTGGACTTGCATAACCCAAGACAAGTGGGTTCTGGATGTAGTTTTAAGAGGTTACAAATTCCACTTTCACACCTTACCAAAACCAAACAGATGGCCAGACCTACCAAAAACTCAATGGGCAGAGGCATTAAAACAGGTGAGGTCCCTCATGGCTATGAGGGCCATAGAACTGGTTCCAAATTCAGAGACTGGACAAGGCTTTTATTCAAGACTCTTCTAGTTCCCAGAAAGCAAAATACTTGGAGACCCATCCTGGATCTGTCAGTCTTAAATACTTTCCTGGAGATACCAAAGTTCAAGATGCTTACTCTGTAGCAGCTCCTGCCAATGTTGAGCAAAAATGCATGGATGATGACATTGGACTTAGAAATGTGCAGGTAAGCCTCCTTTATCAGACAGGATGCAGAAAGATACCTCAGGTTCAAGGCAGGCTCGAAACATTACCAATTCTCTGTGCTGCCCTTTGGCTTGTCTACTGCGCCCGTGGTCTTTACCAAGTGCCTGGCACCAGTAGTAGCTTACTGTAGACTCAAGGGAATTCAAATTTACCCTTATCTAGACGACTGCCTTATTCAAGCAGACAGCAAGGACATTTTACTCCAGCACTTGGAATTTGTTAAGAATCTAATCAAGTACCTGGGATTCACTGTGAACGTAAAATAGTCAAATTTGGCACCCACTCAACAGATAACTTTCCTGGGTGCTCTTTTAAACACAGCAACCCAGATGGCATTCCTGACGCCAGAAAAACAACTACAGCTGGCTTTAACTTTCAAAAGCCTGGCGTTAATGTCTCAGTTAACTGCAAGGAAATTCTTGCAGGCTTTGGGTTACATGGCTTCCTGCATCCTACTCATACCATATGCAAGACTGCATATGAGGAAGATACAGTGGTACCTAAAAAGCGTATGGTCCCAGCATTGTCACAGACTGGAAACAGTGATTGCTGTCTTGCCTGCAAAAGGAATTCCATTGGTGGGCAATGGCATGTCTTCAAAACAAAGGGAAAGCCTTCAGTCTACCTCCAGCCTACCAAGTGATAACCACGGACGCCTTGGATTATGCATGGGGAGCCCACTTGCAGGGGAAAGGCCTGCAAGGTTTTTGGATAGAGGATCAGAAGCACCTACATATCAATTTAAGAGAGATGTTAGCTGTGCAGAATGCCCTCTTGGCTGTCAGGGATCTTTTACAGTCAGGGCAGCTACTGATACAGACAAACAACACCACAGTTATGTGGTACATAAACAAGCAAGGGGGTTCACACTCCTACCCCCTTTGCAGACTAGCCATGACTCTATGGATGGTCACAATAGTCTATCCTCCCGCTTTTGGAAAAAGATGATTGGATGTGCTCTATAGATCTTCAAGATGCGTACTACCACATAAAGGTGGACAGGCCATCAAGATGATTTTGGCGCTTCCATGTGGGAGCCAGTCACTACCAGTTCAGAGTACTGTCCTTCGGACTTTCTACAGCCCCAGAGTGTTCACAAAGTACATGGCAGTTGTCACAGCTCACTTGCGACTTCAAGGATTCCAGGTGTTTCCATACCTAGACGACTGGCTCATTTCCACCCCCACCAGACATCTACTGGAAAAAGCCCTGGCATACTCTCTCCTTGCTGCTCAAAGGCTTAGGCATAACCATAAACTGACAAAAATCCAATCTCACCCCATCTCAGTCAACAGAATTCATAGGGGTTATCTTGGACACAAAAAACTGCAGAGCTGCTATTCCAGAGCACAGAATTCTAAGGATAAAGCAACAACTAATTCCAATCCTTCCAAAGGAAAAATCCACGGCTCACTGGGTTCTACAGCTGTTGAGTTCTATGGCAGCCTCCATCACCATTGTTCCCCTTGCCAGGTTTCACATGAGGCTTCTGCATGGCTACTGCTCACCCAATGGTATTTTTTCAGCATCCTCTTTCAGCCATGATGCGAGTAACCCACAGGTGCAAACAGGATTTAAATTGGTGGATAACACACAATCTCTCACAATGGTCTTGCCCCTTCTCCCCCCAGCAGCCCAAGGCCACAGTGACCGTGGACGCCTCCCTGATGGGTTGGGAGGGGGGCTGTGTCAGGGACAGACAGTCCAAGGCACTTGGTCCGAACTGGAGGCCCATCTGCATATAAATGTTCTAGAGCTGAGGGCGGTGCTTCTGGCGTTGCGAGCATTCTATCCCCTGCTGCCGTCTGGGACAATTGCGATTCAGTCAGACAACATGGCGGTGGCCTGGTACATCAACAAGCAAGGTGGAACCAAATCTTACCCCCTTTGTCGAGAGGCCACGAGGATATGGCAATGGGCAAAGGCTACCAACCGTTTTCTTCTAGCAACGCACATTCCCGGGAGTTCCAACGTGATAGCAGACAGACTCAGCAGGTGCATTCTTCAACCTCACTAGTGGTCCCTGAATCCCTTGATAGCAGCAGAGATCTTCCACCCCTGGGGCCGGCTTAGCTGCGATCTCTTTGCATCCCCGACCAACTACAAATGCAGCAACTACTTCACCCTGATTCCCCCTCTGGGATAGTCATCCATGGACGCTCTAGTCCACGATTGGCCCTCGGTTCTTCTTTATGCATTTCCACCCTTTCCCCTCATTCCCCAGTTTCTGAAGAAAGCTCGTCTGTTGAAGAGCAAGGTGGTCCTCATAGCACCATATTGGCCTCGACAGATTTGGTTCCCCTTCCTTTGGCCTCCCTACTAGATCCACCATGGATTCTCCACCAGCCCCGGAGTTGATCTCACATCCACAGAACCTGATTCATCCCAACTTGAACAGCCTGAAGCTCACGGCTTGGCTACTCCATTTCCCTTGATTGCCAGGCAGAATGATACTTCTTTACCAGTACGTGATATTCCCATTGCTTCTCATAAGTCTTCCACTAGAATTACTTACCTGAGCAAGTGGAAAAGATTTACCTGTTGGCTGAAAGATAAACAAGTAGACCCCTTTTCAGCACCAGTGTCGATAATACTAGACTATCTGGCCAATTTGTTTTAATCGGGTGTATTGGCCTCCACCATTAGAGTTCATTTGGCTGCAATTTCTAATTTTCATGAGGGTGTCCAAGATTCCTCTCTTATGTCCCATAAATTGCGCAAGACCTTCATAAAAGGTATGAATCATCTGAAGCCAACTTTTAGAGAACCTATTCAACCATGGGATTTATCATTAGTTCTACAAGCTCTGACAATGTCACCTTTCAAACCAGCCTCTTCTTGAGACCTCAAGTATTTGTCACGGAAAACCTTGTTTTTGGTCGTCTTTATTGTGCCAGACGTATTTCTGAGCTTCAAGCTTTATGTATCAAAAGTCCATACTTGATTTTTCATAGAGATAGTGTCTCTAAGAAGTAATCTGTCATTTCTGCCTAAAGTGATCTCTGAAATGTCCATTAATCAAGCCATTGAATTGCCAGTTTTCTTTCCCAGTCATTCAAACAGAGGAGAGTATTGCCTACATACCCTAGATATACACAGGCTAATCCATTTTTACTTAAACAGGACTAAACCTTTCTGTAAATCTGACCAGTAATTTTTGGCCTTTTCTGGACCTAGATTAGGATCTGCTGTTGCCAAGGTCACATTAGCTAGATGGTTGATGAACTGTGTGACCTTTATACAAAACGTAATGTCTCGTTGCCTACTACCATGAAAGCTCATTCAACAAGGTTGGTGGCAACTTCTGCTGCCTTCCATGCCAGAGTTTCTTTACATGACATCTGTGCAGCTGCAACTTGGGCTATGCCTCATACCTTCATCAATCATTACAAATTGGATTTGGCCTCCAGGGGAAGAGCATCTTTCGGTTCTATGGTGCTCAGGAATGTCCTTCCATGAGAGCCTCCCAGGAATAGAGGTAGCTTAGGACTCTGTCCCATGCGTAAGGAATGAACGAGGATTAACAATATCAGATAAAGAAGTTATGTCTTATCATAATGTTTCATCTGTATTGTTGATCCTCGTTCAGTCATTTCGACCCTCCCTCCTTCCCCCTCCTGTGGTTTCTAGTGGATCTCACCATCCAGTTCTCTTAGGTTATTTGACCAGAGGTGGCTTCTACCTTCTTTGACTTGCAAACTCAATCTGAGGTAACAGGGAGAGGGGGATTGTGGGTAAGAGTTTAGCTTGAGTGTTTGATGCTGACGCGAGCTTGGAAAATGGCCAGCTCTGTTCCGAGCTCGGAACCGATACCCATGTGTAATGACTGAACGAGGATCAACAATACAGATGGAATGTTATGGTAAGACATAACTTCTTTTTTCTTTGGTGGACAGAGACATGTCACCTAAACAAGGGACTGTCATTCACTCTACCCCCTGCCACCCAAACCCTAACTACAGACGCATCAGACTATGCTTGGGGGGGCCCACCTGGCAGGGAGATGCATTTAGGGCAAATGGAGCCCAAACCAACTGCATCTGCATATCAGTCAGAAAGAAATGCTACCTGTTCAGAATGCTCTGACAGCCTTCAAGGACTTACCTCATCCAGGACAATTACTGATAAAGATGGACAACACCACAGTTATGTGGTACATAAACAAGCAGGGGGGACACATTACTACCCCCTTTGCAGACTAGCCATGGCCTTGTGGAACACAGCCTTGACTTACCAAATACATCTTCAAGCTCAATTTTTTTGCCAGGAAAGCAAAATACTCTGGCAGATGACCTAAGCAGAAATCTTATGGACCCGCACGAATGGAAACTGAATTCACAAATCTTCAGCATATTAACATAGAAGTGGGGGAGCCCGGACATAGATCTATTTGCCTCTCCCCAAAACTATCAGTTGGACAAATTCTGCACAAGAACATATCACAAAAAAGCATGGAAAGTGGGTGCTCTATCCTTCAGCTGGAAATAACTATCAGTCTATGCCTCCCCCCCCCCCCCCCTCTGCCTCTACTCTCCAAGGTCTTACTAAAAGTCAGACAGGAAAAAACAAAAATGATCCTAATTGCTCCGGACTGACCTCGCCAGCACTGGTACCCACTTCTAAGGAATGTCACACCTTCCTCCATGGTACTTGCCTCAAACACCTCATCTACTGTCTCAGCAGAACTATCAAATTCTGCTCACTCCGCTCCAATCTCTGAATCTTGCAGCATGGCTAATCAACTAATTATTCAAACCGCATCTCTCAGTAAATCTGTGATGGATGTCATTTTGGAAGCCAGAAGGCCTAGTACTAGAAAATCTTATGCTGATAAATGGAAGAGATTCTGTGCTTGGAACCAAGCACAAGGAATAGACACAGCAAAGCCCAATATTCCTCAGATTTTACAATACTTAACTGAGATGCTTGACAAGGGCCTATCTTTTTCTTCAATAAAAATCCATGCCTCTGCCATCTCGGCTCATTACAACACAGAGCCTCCCCTCTTTTCTCATCCACTGCTTAAACAGTATCTCAGAGGGGCCAAAAACTTAAGGCCTCCCAGGAGAGCACCAACTCCTGCATGGGACCTCAATTTCGTGCTGGAAAAACTCACCCTGCCTCCTTTTGAACCAGCAGCTACTGCGTATATAAAATTTCTGTTTTGGAAGGCAGCTTTTCTTTTGGCAGTCACTTCAGCAACAAGGGTTTCAGAACTACAGGCTCTCATGGCAGTGGAGCCTTTCATTATATTTTACCCAGACAGGGTGGCCCTCCGGACCAATACTTCTTTTATGCCTAAGGTGGTATCCAGTGTGGCTCTTAACCAGACCATTCACCTGCCAACATTTTATCCAAATCCGCAGAACAAGGGGGAGCGGATTCTGCATTCATTGGATGTACACAGACAACTAAGAGTCTACAAAGTCTCTAAGAAAGTCTGAGCAACTACTGGTAGCATTTGCTGCAGGATCAGAGGGGAAGGCTATATTGAAGCAGAGACTCTTTCGAAATGGATAAGCCACTGCATTCGTTTCTGCTATTTGCACCATGGTAAACCTGTGCCCAAGGGAATTCGATCCCATTCCACCAGGGCTGCCAACCAAAGACCTTCTAGAAGCTGCTACTTGGAGCTCTGCACATACGTTCACAAAGCATTATCATTTACCTCTCCTCTAAATCCATGGCAGGCTTTGCCACTGCAGTCTTGCAGGGCCTTATAGCTGCTCCTAATGCTGTTTATATACAGATATATATATATATATATATATATATATATATATATATATATATATATATATATATATATATATGACATCTGGGACAAGAAAAACTGATTAAAATGGCGTCTGCTGCATGACTGAGGGCAACCTGCCAGCAGATTACTCAAATGTAATGACTGCAACAGTGAATACACTCGAACATCTACATTTATGGTAAGTGTACACAACTGTACTTTACCTGCAGAGCTGATTTATATATCTTAATGGTGTTGGTTATGTTTATACTTTACATGCCATTTCATTTTTAAAATATGAATGTATTCTGTTATTTTTTCAGAATGAAAAGTCTTTGGGCCATTCTGCAAGCCGTTCTAGTAATATATCCAAGGTAAGGCATTTGGATAGACTCTCTGAAGGCAGAGATGTATTTAGTTTACTTATGTAACCAAGGAAAGCTTTCCGTCTAAATAAACTAGTAAAACCATGCCATGTGCATTAAATCAAAATTAATTTTTGAGGCTGGGGAAAGTGAGTACTTTTTACTGTGCTTTTTTTTTTGGTGGGGAAATGTGACCTTTTTTGCTACTTTTACTGTTTTGCTGATTATTATTGCTAAGCTTACGTGGGAAACCAATATCTTTTTTGGCTTTAGCAATGAACAGTCTTACCTGTCCCTCTGTCAAATCTCCTTCTAGCCACAAAAAGGAAGTTAACTAAGCAGCCTTTGCAGTCACAGTGGACTTGTAATATGCCACAGCTGTAGGTGGTGACTGCTGTGGCCAAACCTGATTTCTCAGACCACTCATCTTTTTCCCTCTGATGTTCATACAGCCCCTACTGACCAAAGGTTTGCCATGTCTACTGCAGCTGTAGAGGTTCCCTCAGTGAGCACCATAGAGACTTTAGTCATTGAGCGAAAGGCAGGGAATGTGCCCTTTCCATATCCATAATGTTGTGCCCATCACTTTTTCTGGCAATAGTAAGTATGTTTGCCTCAGCATTCTTATTAATAGACACAGAAAGCTAAACAGTTAACTTCTGTGTAAGTTTCTGTGGACAGGAATAATTTGTTGGACTTGGCTCAGGTGTGTTGTGCAGCCTATTGACCCTTCTTGTAAGGTGATTTCTGACCAAAGGAAAATGGATTCCTCTTTTCCTTTGAGGTTCAAGCTATAGAATAATGTAGTAGCACATGAAAGGACACTTGCAGTTTTTTCGTGTCAGATCTCTAATTCAGACTCTGAGGAGAGTAAATCTCCCTGTTAGATATTCATTTTCTCTGAGATTATTTTTAAAATTTGCCAGTGTTTTCAGTGGAAGAACACTAAGGGCTTCTCAGTTCCTTATAAAATGTTATGAAGTGCTACAACTATAATTCCCAGAATTTTCACCCATCCCTCGGTGCTGCCAGCATTGGAAGATGCACTTCTCACAACCTGTGTTTTCCCTGACAGCCAACTTGCTGACCCTACGAAAGCAGGTAGAATGTATCAAATTAAGTATTTAAAGTTTTTATACTCTGATCCCAGACCCGACACAGCAGCTATAGCATTGGTCAATCCAGCTGCTGCTAAGCATTTTGGTAATTTGAATCCGTCATACAAGGAGGGTAACGCTATTGATGAGTTTGGGGAAAAAGTGTATGTTCGTGTTTCACTGTTGCAGTCATTACACTTGGGTTATCCTGCTGGCAGGCTACCCTCAGTCGGCCTGAATTCCAAAGTCTAGGTCCAGCGTCGGTTGCTGTCGCCTCTTCCCTGACGTCAATGCAGTAGGGGTATAAAAGATTCAGCCGACGCCATTTTCTTCAGTCTTTCTTGCCATGCGGTGCCCGAAGCATAAGCAGTTCGCAAGTGCCGATAGGCCGACTCCTGAGATTTTCATGTTCGAATTTCCGATCCGAAGTCTTCATTAAAAGCTAAGTACCCCGTTGGGGAAACTTTTTTCCTTGTTCCAGACGTCAGAAAAAGTTAATTGTATTTCTTGTGGGAAGCAAATACCTGATAAGGACTTTCATTCTTACTGTATTCCTTGCCTAGGCCCTGACCGTAACATTGCTAGTTGTCGGTTTTGTGCTAGATTTAACCAACGCACTATTAAGCGTCAGTATGATTTTGCATTGCACTATTTTGGCAGAAGATTTAATTATACCATGTCGTCAGATAGCCATCCGGCTACCGGAATTCACAAGAAACGCAAAGAAAAAGAACAGGCATCTGAGGTCCAAAACCGACTAGGCTTCTTCTAAGCCAGTCGCCGGTTTGCCGGTTCTCAGTGAGACTCCTTCGCAGCCCCTGACGCCCGCTACTTTAGACCCACAAGCCTCTGCTGACTCCCACATGGAGTCGGCTAGGCCGCTGGAAGGTCAAGGTATTGGACCTTCGGAGACTATTCTCTCAGATAGGTCCGGAGCTGCTGAGCAGGCATTGGCTTCTGAGGGTGTTTTCAGACCAACTCAAGTTATACATTAAAACGACTTCAGCTTCAAAGGCAAAGACTAAAGCACCCTTAAAGACAAAGAAACAAGTACAACAGCCTCATGGACAGGCCTCCATGCCCAAAAAACAGATGCTCAAAATGGCCGAAGACTTAATTACTTTGATCAGGGGTTCCCATCCCCCACCGGATAAAAGGCCTAGGCAAGAGACAGAATATGAATCTTCAGATCAGGTTTCCATTTCATCTGATTCCTCTTCTGATCAGGAATACTCTCTTCCTCCCTATGAGGATTCTGATGCTGAAGAATCTATCCCTTCAGCCTCTCCTCCTCAGGATTACTCTTTTGGGGAAACCTTGCATACCATGAGGGAGCATTTCCACTGGGAGAGAAGATTTTTCAGAATCTAAGAAAAGGCTCAGAGACTTCCTTTTACTACCACAACACAGGCCCCTAGCTATTTCACCTGTGTTAGACATTGTTAATGTAATTTCAGAGTCCAGTCTGACCCCTGACTCCTTACCTCCAGCTCCTGTTAAGCCAGACTGGTATTGCAGGGTCCCTGACTCTCATAAATTCCTTTTCAAAAAGCATGCTGCTGACCCAGAAACCATCTCTCAGGGTCCCAAAGGGGTCAAGGCTTCCACTGCAAAAAACCCTACCCCCTTTGACAGGGATTCTAGGGCATTGGACAGATGGGGAAAAAAGATTTACACTTCCACTACCTTGGCTATAAGGTCTTTCAATTTCATATGCTCAAATATCAGCAATGTGTCACTGCTTAAACAGAAAATGTTGACAAATTCTGAATGTGCAGAAAACAAAGAAATGCAGGCTTTATTGCATTCAGCGAATAAGTTGGAAAGCATACTTTGCAAGTGGGTTTTGATTCTTTGGAGACCTCCTGCAGAGCCGCTGTTACGGGTTCCGTCATCAGGAGGCATGCTTGGTTAAAGGAACAAAGTCTGCCTGATCATGTCGAAGCAAAATTATTAAATGCCCCATTACAGCATGATACTTTGTTTGGTGTTAAAGCAGAAGAGGTGTTAAAGAAAATGGAGGGAAAAGCTAAATCTATGCAAACGGTTAAGGATTTCTTACAGGTTCAGCCTCCAAGATTTAGCAGACACTGGCCTACAAAGAATTGGTCCTTTCCAGTGTCAGACAGACCACAAAGGGGCAGATACAGACGCCCAAGAGGCAAATCCCAGCCCCAAGGTTCGTACCGGTCTAAACAATGGGGTGCTTCTACTTCCAAATCATACCTGTGATGTAAATAAAACTTGCTGGAGAGTCAGGTTTGTAACCCAGAGACCACCCCTTCTCTGGAACAGGCTCCCTATTCATGTTAAGCAGATTTTCTACCTAACCAAGTTCAATTGCAAGTTGGATGGGGAACTGGAAATTCACCCCTGGTTTGTAACTTTTCTCCCTAATGGACACAGGCAGCTTGAAATGGTTTATCTCACAGGCCCCTGCTTTCTACTACCATTGGTACCTCAATTTGTCAGATCTGGGATACATGGCTAGGTGTGTGTTTTATACTAGGGTGTGGATATGTATTTTCCTGTCCTAGCAATGCCATGTTTTTAGTCAGCTCAGCTCAAACTGTGTAATGTTTTTGGCATGTGGAATGTGCCTTGAAACTTTGGAAGCTGTCTGTCCGACTTGATGTATCTTGTGTAGGATATAATCCATACAGCTAAGGCTAATGCAGCACTGATCACTTTTGCAAGTACTCTTTAAGTTTACTTAGACAACTGTACTCTACTACTAGCTAAGCATAGAGCAACCTTCTGGTCTGTGTTAAAAGCATCATTGCAGTGGAAGAGAAATCTTCAGTGCTAGTTAAGTGATGCTATTTGGCACGTTATTTAAGTTGGCTACATCATGGGGGTCTGGATTGGTTTGATGTGAACATGTTACACTTGCTATTACTGTGAATTCAGAGACTTGATCTGTTCTTTCAAACGTATTGGTCTTTTTAAAAGCTACTTAGAAGAGAAATAATGTAGTTATGGTTGTGTACTATTTTTAGCGTCATCCAAGATATTTTTACAGATTTCAGTAGTGTGCTGTTAAAAAAAATGTCTTTAAAGTAGCTTTTTGTGTGTTTAAGGTCAGGCTGTGTAACTGTCTTTATATGAGCATTAGGAGCACATCTCAAGCTTTTGACGTCTTGAGTGTTGTCATGTAGCCATTGTTTGTATTGCATTCTGACATCTTTTAATGAGGGAGAAATACTTGTGTATGATTACTTATTGTATCAAATCATCATTTGTGGTTTCAGTCTGTTTTTGCTGTAGAATAAACTGTAGTTTGTATGCACTTTATTTGTAAATCTAGTGAGTGAACAATGTGTAATTTTCTGTTTAATGTATTATTAAACCTGTTCTTCAGCACTGCTGAAAAATGTAGTCATGGTTTATGTAAAACATACCATGATGTCTTGGCATTTTGTTCTGAAGGTGCCTCATTTTGTAAACCCTGAAAAAGGTAATTCACAATTTTCTTAATTGCACCAGTATATTGATGCAGAAATGGAAACAAGTGTTAAATATCCACAGCTTTGACTGTAAATGGGTGTTTAGGAACAATGTGGATTTGTCTCTTTGTTTAGTCATATGGACAGTACTTAATATTTTCCAAAACTGTGTGTGTGGTATGCTAGCTGTTCAAAATGCCCTGACAGCCTTCAAGGACCTACTTCATCCGGGACAACTACTGATAAAGACAGATAACATCACAGTCATGTGGTATATAAACAAGCAGGGGGGCACACATTCTTACCCCCATTGCAGACTAGCTATGACTTTGTGGGACACAGCATTGACTTACCAAGTGCATCTGCAGGCACAATTCCTTCCAGGAAGGGAAAATATTCTGGCAGACAAACTAAGCAGAAACCTCATGGATCCCCAAGAGTGGCAGCTGGATCCACAAGTCTTCAGCATGATAACAAGGAAATGGGGATGCCCGGACATAGATCTCTTTGCCTCCCTTCACAACTACCAACTAAAAAGATACTGCACAAGGTCTTGTCACGGACAAGCATGGAAAGTGGACGCCCTATCTTTCAGCTGGAAAAATCTATCACTGTATGCCTTTCCCCCACTGCCTCTCCTCACCAAGGTACTCCTAAAGGTCAGACAGGAGAAGCCAAAGATTATACTGATTGCCCCAGACTGGCCTCGGCAGTACTGGTATCCAATCCTAAGGAACTTGTCTCCGTGCCCAGCTTGGACCTTATCTCAAATACCTCATCCACTGTCCCAGCAAAACAATCAGATCCTGCACAGCCAACTAAGGACTTTAAAACCTGGCAGCATGGCGGATAACGTAGTTATGCAAAACACACCTCTCAGTAAAGCTGTGATGGATGTCATTTTGGAAGCCAGAAGGCCTAGTACTAGAAAATCTTATGCTGGAAAATGGAAGAGATTCTGTGCTTGGAACCAGGCACAAGGAACTGATACTTCTGTGCAAAATATTCCTCAGATTTTGCAATACTTAACTGAGATGCTGGACAAAGGCCTATCTTTTTCATCTATTAAAATTCATGCTTCTGCCATTTCGGCTCATTACAGTACAGAGCCACCAACTGCAGTGGTGGTGCTGCGGTAGCATTTTCGCCTCACAGTAAGACGTTGTCCTGTTCGATTCTCAGCTAGAGCGTCTTCTGTGCGGAGACGTGCATGAATGGGCATACCTTCGTTGAAGACTGTGCGTCAGGGCCGGCAACTCGGCACGTACAAATATACTGCCAGTCATTAGCGGACCGGAGTTCCGCTGTGGCGACCCCTAACCTGGAAAAGCCGAAAGACACAACAACAGTACAGAGCCACCAATCTTTTCTCATCCCTTATTAAAACTACCTCAGAGAAGCCAACAATTTAAGGCCTCCAAGGAGATCACCAGTGCCTGCATGGGACCTCAACTTTGTTTTGGAAAAACTCACCCTGCCTCCATTTGAGCCAGATGCTACAGCTGATATAAAGTTTTTTATCTTGGAAAACAGCTCTGCTCCCAACAATAACTTCTGCAAGATGAGTTTGAGCTACAGGCACTCATGGTTGTGGAACCTTTTATCATTTTTTATCCAGACAGAGTCTCTCTGAGGACAAACCCAACATTTATGCCTGAAGTGGTGTCCAGTGTGGCTCTTAACCAAACTATTTATCTGCCAACTTTTTATCCAAATCCACAGAACAAGGGTGAGATAATTCTGCATTCTTTGGATGTACACAGCTTAGATTCTACATGGACAGAACCAAAATTTTAAGAAAGTCAGAGCAATTACTAGTGACATATGCTGCAGGATCACAAGGAAAGGTTTTTTCAAAGTGGATGGGCCACTGCATTCGTTTCTGCCGTTTACACTATGGCAAGCCAGTGCCTAAGGGCATTGGGCCATATTCAACCAGAGCTGCGGCCACTTCAGCAGCCTTTTTCAGAGGAGTACCAACCAAGGACATTTTAGAGGCTGCTACTTGGAGTTCAGTGCACACCTTTACAAAGCACTATCATCTGCCGCTCGACTCTAAATCCAGGGCAGGCTTTGCCACTGCAGTTCTGCAGGGCCTCATAGCCGCTTCTAATGCTGTTTAGCCCCAGCCTCCCAACCATAGCTTTGGGACTCTACCCAAATGTAATGACTGCAACAATGAAACACGAAGAACATAGTACAGTTGTGTACACTTATCATAAATGTAGATGTTCGAGTGTATTCACTGTTGCAGTCCAGGTTACCCACCTGCCATCCCCCTTTCATCTGATGGAACTTATCAATCCTTCTTTGATTTATACAACCTATGTGGTGTATTTGCTTGTAGATGAAGGTAAAGTTTATATGGGTGCATGTATTTTTATATATATAAATTTTGGCTACCCTTTTAGGGGGCATCTGGGGCAAGAAAAACTAAAGAAAATGGCGTCTGCTGCTGCTTTTATACCCCTGACGACCTGACGTCAGGGAAGGGGCGACAGCAGCCGACGCAGGACCCAGGACTTTGGAATTCAGGCTGACTGAGGGCAACCTGCCAGCAGGATTA
The DNA here is from genome assembly GCF_019279795.1 of Protopterus annectens. Lineage (NCBI taxonomy): Eukaryota > Metazoa > Chordata > Ceratodontiformes > Protopteridae > Protopterus > Protopterus annectens. The sequence goes on from NC_056748.1 coordinate 612,425,389, forward strand.
CCATAATGTAATGACTGCAACAGTGAATACACTCAAACATCTACATTTATGGTAAGTGTGCACAACTGTACTTCTCTAGTAAGTAAAGAGGAGCGTTACTTTTTACTTTTGTGGAAAAGTTGTTTAAAATAAGTACTTTTTCTTTGCTAAAAGTTGTGTATTACTTTGGGATAAAATTTTAAAGTGCTTTTTACTGTGCTTTTTGATGGAGAAAGTTGCTCTTTTTTTTACTAACTTGTTTACATTAGTACAAGCTATGATAGGGTAGTTTTTTTTAAAACTGAAACAAAATAATGATGGAAATTTTAACTGTGGATTTCAAAGGGTAGATTACTTGCCCTTTGCAGTTCTTGTTATAGGCAAAACTGAGAACTCACTCAATAAAAATGTATTAATATCTATATAGTATTTGGTGGAATGACAGTAAAAGTGTCCTGATGAGGCACTCTTATTAGTTGTCCGGAGTTTGATCTGCTCTAAAACTGAGAACTTAAGTGGCAGCTTTTCCCGGTGACTGGATGAATCATTTGCTACAGTGGGAAATGTTTTGGGAATTACATTTTGATGCGACCAACTTTCTTGACTTAAATGATAACATTTCAGTTGTCCATAGAATTGAGAAGAGCAGCTAACATTGAGTGGCTCTAGTTTATTTTTTTGTAAAACATGTTTTTTTTTTTTTTTTTTTTTTTTTTAACAAGGTATGTATTTTGTCAGTTAATATTCTTTTCCTTTTTTATTTTCTGGAATGTACCATTAGTTGTTTATTACAATCTGATTGGTGGTTTGGGTGGATTCGTTCTACCAGTTGATGGTTTTGGCTATTTAAACGGAGTTGCAAGAACCATTAACAGTTCTGACTTAACCTTATGCTTATTGGTACTGTATATTTATTTGAGATTTATATATTAAAGTACAGTGTGTGGTCTCTTGGACGTAGTTTTTTTTTCTTTTGCTTTTTGTTGGTTTTTGTATCCTTGATGCTGTGATGGTGTTGCTAGGGGATACTAGCGTGATCAATGCTGGGCCCCTTTCCTGTTTGGCATTTTCATTTGCAGATATCTAAGCCAATATGTTGTAAGTGTAGTTGACCATGTGTGTTGATGACTGTAAGCTAGCCAGTCCTGTCAGTTGATAGTAAAATTGCTCCAGAAAGGGCTTGGAATATGCAATTACTTGGTGGAGAGAAAGCAGTCTCAAGCTAAATGCAAAAAAGTGCAGAGTAATAACATTTGATAACAAAAACTGCTCCCACTTTTTTATAATGGTATTCATAATCAGATTGATATGGTCTTAAGAAACTTGAGCACTTATGTGGACAACTTTCTCTCTCTGCCATTTACTTATGGTTTCTACCACTGTTAATTGTTTTATCTTGCCAGTTTAATTTGCAAGGAAATATTTTCATGATCATGATTATGTGATCACTGCTGCAGTAGCACTAGCGTTATGGGGTATATCTTAAGAATATTAACAGACGTTCAGCTTTCAAAGCTTCAAGAGACCCTCTATGTGTAAAAACATTAAGCTGAGCCGACTAAAAGATGGCATTGCTAAAAAGAAATGTACGTGTCCAAAAAGTGTTCAGCTCTGAGCTGAAGGAATGGTTTGGGTGCAAAGTCCTTCGAAACTTTCCTACCACTGAAGAGAGCTCCTCTTCATAGGTTCATAGGTTTATACTAGGCTATCTGCCCTAAGGCATTTATAAGCCTAGCCCAAATTTTTGTGGCTTACGCCACCCCTTATATGAAAAAATACTGTGCCCATTAGTTTGTTGTGCCTCTGTCCAGCAGTGACACAGAGATGATTCCCGGGATAAACCTACGATCTCCCATCCACAGGTCAAGATTTCTCTTGAACAGAGCCAGCGAGGTGCTCTGCCTCACATGGATCGGGATTTTATTCCACAGCATAGGGAGTCTCTGAGTGATAAATCTATCCCCCCAGCACGTCCTATTTATATCCGTGCTAAGGTTTAAGTCGCTTGCTCTAGTAGTTTTGGTGGATTTGGATTTTTTGAGGTGGAGCATGTCCATTAATTCCGGGTTGGACATGGTCTTGTATGTCAGGCACATGTCACCTCTGAGCAGACTGTATGCAACTGAATAGAGCTGGAGTTTCTTCAATCTGGCAGCATATGACAGATTTTGGAGTCCCTTTATCCTTTTGGTGAGGAACTTTTGGGGTCTCTCCAATTGCTGCAGATGTCGGGTGAGATACATCCCGAATGGGGCATTGTACTCGATCATTGGTCTGATAAGTGAAGAGTACAGGGGAACAATGACCTCACTAGATCTGGATGTGAATCCCTTCATGATCAGGTGGGCAGTGTAGAAGGTCTTTCTAACCACTTTGGCAACGTGAGTGTCAAAAGAAAGGCCACTGTCAACCTGGGTCCCCAGGTCCCTGATAACCTCTTCTGTGCTTAGTGGATTGCCACCTATATGGTAGCTTGGGGTTACCTTGTTTTTTCCCGAAGAGTATGACTATACATTTTTTGGCGTTAAACTTCAGGCCATGGCTCTGGCACCAGCTATCTGTTTCCGTGAGTCCCTTCTGAAGGATATCCGTGTCCGATGCACTTTCCACTATGGCGCCCAGTTTGCAGTCGTCTGCAAACTTTGTCAGCCAAAGTCCTCCCATGTTGGCCTGTACGTCTGAGAAGTAGATGCCGAACAATAGAGGGCCAAGGACCGAGCCCTGTGGGACACCACTTGTGACCAGCTTGGAGTCTGACATAGCGCCAGCAACTCTAACCCTGTGGGTTCTGTCCTTAAGCCAGTTTGCAACCCATCTTGTGACATATGGGTTTACATTTAAGCTGGTAAGTTTTTCTACAATACCCGAGTGGGGTATTGTGTCGAAGGCCTTTGCAAGGTCAAGGTAGGCTGTATGGACTGCCTTTCCCTCATCAATGGCCTTGGTGACTGTTTCGAAGAAGTCGACCAAGTTCAAAAGGCATGATCTGCCCTTGACGAAGCCAAACTGGGTCGGGTCCAATGTCTGCAAGTCCCCTATATCTTTGTTTATGAGCTCCATTATGATGTCCTTCATGGATGCATCTGCAGTCATAACAACCGGGTTGTCCTGTCGCCAGGCAGCCCTTCAGTCGGCCGGATTCCAAAGTCCGGGTCCGGCTTCGGCTGATGTCGCACTTCACCCGACGTCATCTCTGTTGGTCTTCGGGTATAAAGGCATCAGCCGACGCCATTTTCCTCAGTCTTTCTTGCCGCGTGGCGCCCGAAGCAGAAGCTGTTCGCAAGTGCCGGTCGGTCGGATCCAGAGATTACTTCTACCGAATACTACTTCGAAGACTTCTAAAGCTAAGTACCCCGTTGGGGACTCTTTCTTGCCTCAGCCGATGTCAGAAAAAGTTAATAATTGTTTAACCTGTGGGAAACAAATACCTCATAAAGATTTCCACTCTTATTGTCTGCCTTGTTTAGGCCCAGCCCACGGCGTAGCAGCCTGTTCGCCTGTGCTTCTTTCAACCGACGAGCTTAGGCGTCGGTCGGAGTTTGCAGAACAGTTTTTCGGTTCTGATTTTGCGTACATTATGCCGTCGGATCCTCCGACTACCCAATCTGCCAAAACGCAAAGATAAAGACCGACACTCGCGGTCCGCGGTTTCGGCGAAACCATGGTTAAGCAAACGCGAGTGTCTCGGTTTCGGCGAAACCGAGAAAACTGATCAAAGTACAGCTGAATCTATCTCTACAACTGAGGCCCCTGCTACCACTCTTGAATCGGCCTCAGAAATTTTATCCACTACGGTGGTTGCCACTGACTTATCAGACACCATTCCCTTGGATGTCTCTACCCCAGCACGTGGTGCTGCTAGGCCTCCAGCAGCCATGTCCATTAAGGCCTTCGCCAGGGCTAAAGCAGCCAAGACTACTAAAACAGTGCCTGTTAAACCCCCTACAACCAGGCCGTCTTCTAGTTCTCAAATGCTTACTCTGGCAGAAGATTTAATTTCATTAATTAGAGGATCTCAATCTCACCCAGACAGGGCCTCTCAGCCCCCAGAGAAGAGACCTAGGGCAGAGGCCCCTGAGCCAGTGTCCTCTGATGATTCTGCCGATGAATCAGACATAACTGACCAGCCAGAGGCTCCTTTCTCCAATTTTGAAGATTCTGATGCTGAAGAATCCATTCCAGCTGCTTCCCCACCAGAAGAATTCTCCTTTGGGGAAACCTTACATGCCATGCGAGAGCAGTTCCAATGGCAGCAACAGGATTTTTCAGACTCCAGAAAAGACTTAGGACCTTTCTGCACCTTCCACAGCACAGGCCCTTAGCTATACCTCCTGTTCTCTCTGTGGTGGATGATGCTTTCAATGATGTCTGCTCCGCCAGATTCTTTACCCCAGCCCCTGCCAAACCAGACAGATTTTACAGGGTGCCAGATACTCATCACCACCTTTACAAGGCCCCACTTGCAGACCCGAAACTATATCCCAGGGTCCCAAGGCAGTAGCAGCGACCATAGCTAAAAACCCTATTCCTTCTGAAAGGGAAGCAAGGTCTTTAGACAGATGGGGTTTTAAGGTCTACACTTCAGCTACTCTCTCAGCTAGAGCTTTAAACTGTCAGTTTCACATGATACAATACCAAGAGTTTATGCTTGATCAGTTAACTAAAAAGCTAACCACTGATGAATCTCTTGATAAGAAATATGTATTAGAAATGGTAAATAACATACAACAGGTTAGTAACCATTCCTTAAAATGTGGCTAAGATGCACTGGAGGCTTCATTTAGATCAGCCATGACTGGCACAGTGATAAGAAGGCATGCATGGCTAAAGGAGCAAGCTTTACCGGATCATGTAAAAGCTAAGTTGCTAGATGCTCCTATGGATAAGACAAGTTTGTTTGGTACACCTGCCCAGCAGGTTATGAAGAAAATGGAAGAAAAGGCAAAATCTGTTCAAACGGTTAAAGATTTCTTGCAGGTTCAACCCCAAGGTTTAGCAGGAACTGGCCTGCCAAAATTGGTCCTTTCCTGACTCCACAAGATCTCAAAGGGGCAGGAATAGGCTTTCCAGAGGCAGAAACCAATCCAGAGGAGGTGCCTACAGAGGACGACAGTGGCAAGGTAACAACAGAGGCACAGACACAACCACTGCCACTACATCAACACAACCACAGTGACTTAACCCTAAATCCGCCTACCAGGGAACAAATAGCAGCTCCTCTAGGCGGAAAGTTAACCTTATTTTCAAAGAACTGGCACTATATAACAAAAGACAAGTGGATTTTACAAACCATAGATCAAGGTTACCGGTTCCACTTCCACACTTTACCAGTCAAAAGAGGAATGCCAAATCTACCTCCAAAACAAAAAACAGAGGCTCTACAACAGATAATGGAGTTAGCAAACATGAGAGCTGTGGAAAGAGTGCCAACAGCAGAGCAAGGAAAGGGGTTCTACTCCAGATTATTCCTAGTTCCAAGAAAGGAAAAAAGTTGAAGACCAATTCTCGACCTGTCCACCTTAAATACATACATCATTGTCCCAAAATTCAAAATGCTGACCCTACAGCAACTTCTTCCCATGCTGGGCAAGGAGTGTTGGCTGGTAACTCTAGATCTCAAGGAGGCATACCTGCACGTCCCCATTCGACCAATCTGCAGAAGATACCTCAGATTTCTTGCAGGATCAGAGCACTATCAATTCTCAGCATTGCCCTTTGGCTTATCTACTAAGCCCAGAGTATTCACAAAATGCCTGGCATCAGTAATCGCCCATTGCAGACTACAGGGAATTCAAATTTACCCATACCTGGACGACTGCCTGCTACAAGGGGACAACAGAAGCAAGCTGACAACAGATTTACAAAGGGTCATTTACTTGCTACAAGCACTGGGATACACAGTCAATTTACAAAAGTCAAGGCTGATACCATCCCAAACAAGGACATTCTTGGGCTGAATTGGACACAGTAAAACAAATGGCATTCCTAACTACAGAAAAACAAAAAGAACTCCCTCTTTACTTCTTGGCACTAACAAAACTGAACAAGTTAACAACAAGAAAAGTACTGCAGGCCTTGGGCTTCATGGCATCATGCATAATCTTGGTCCCATTTGCCAGACTACATATGAGAAAACTACAGTGGTACCTAAAGAATTTATGGTCCCAACACAGACACAGCCTAGAAACAGAAATCCCACTAATTCCATGCTTAAAACAGGAGTTCCTATGGTGGGCTCAGGCATGCCAGTCAAACCCAGGCCTACCCTTTCGCAGATGTCAAGCAAGCCAGACCATCACAACAGACGCTTCAGACCTAGGATGGGGGGCCCACATGCTGGACAAATGTGTGCAAGGATTGTGGACACAGGATCAACTTCACCTGCACATCAACCTAAAAGAAATGCTGGGAGTAAAACTGGCAATCCAAAAGTTCAGACCATTTCTCAAAGAGGGCCAGTTGATGATAAGGACAGACAACACCACAGTCATGTGGTACATCAACAAACAGGGAGGCACTCATTCATACCCCCTATGCAGAATGACTTTGGAGCTGTGGACCCTGGCACTCAGCTACAACATCCAGTTACAGGCAATATTTGTACCGGGAAAAGAAAATACTGTAGCAGACATATTAAGCAGAACCACATCGGATGCCCACGAATGGAAGCTGCACCCGGACATCTTCAAGACCATCTCAAAGAAATGGGGAATGCCTCAGATAGATCTATTCGCATCACCTCTCAATCACCAGCTCAAAAAATTCTGCACAAGGACATTCCACCCACTAGCATGGAAAGTGGATTCGCTCTCCTTCAGCTGGAAAGGCCTAACAGCATATGCATTCCCACCTCTTCCCTTGATACACAAAGTACTACTAAAAATCAAGGAAGAACGTCCAAGGATAATCCTGATAGCTCCAAACTGGCCAAGACAACACTGGTACCCACTGCTGAGGAGCATGTCTCCGAACAATATGTGGCCAATACCCCTGATGCCTTTGATGTTAACTCAGAACAACTACAGCATCATACATCCAAACCTAAAACGTTGCAACTGACTGCATGGAACATCACATAGCAGCAGCTAATCCAGAACTTTCCCAAAGAGTTAAAGACATTATTCTTGAAGCACGCAGACCTTCAACAAGAAGGAACTATGCTGGAAAATGGAAAAGGTTTGTCATTTGGAGTACTGAAAGAGGAAAAGATGTGTCAAACATAGATATGCCTAACATTCTGGAGTATCTGGCGAACTTCTTCATTCAGGCCTGTCCTACTCCTCCATCAAGATACATGCATCAGCTATTTCAGCAGAATACAGCTTTGATCCACCTGTTTTTCGCACCCTTTGCTCAGGCAATTCCTCAGAGGAATCAAGAATGTAAAACCTCCAAGGAAACCACCATTACCAGCTTGGGACTTAAACTTTGTGCTAGAAAAGTTGACACTATCACCCTTTGAACCAGCAGCAACAGCAGACCTACAACACCTGTCATGGAAAACTGCTTTCCTACTGGCAATTACTTCAGCAAGGAGGGTTTCAGAACTACAGGCCTTAATGGCAGTGCAACCCTTCCTAATCTTCCACCAAGATAGAGTGTCCATGAGGACTAATCCTACATTTATGCCTAAGGTGGTATCCAGAGTGTCTTTAAACCAGGCAATCCACCTACCTACCTTCTTTCCCAACCCACAAAACAGAGGGAAAGAATACTGCATACCTTGGATGTACATAGACAGCTACGCTACTACTTGGACAGAACAAAAAGTAGCAGAAAGACTGACCAACTTTTGTAGCCTATGCAACAGGAAGGGAAGGAAAAGCTATTTCCAAACAGACAATCTCCAAATGGATAGGAAATTGCATACGATTCTGTTACTCCTTCCATGGAAAACCAATTCCACAGAACATAAGACCTCATTCTACAAGGGCAACAGCCACTACCACAGCCTTCTTACGAGGAGTGGCAACCAAAGACATTATTGAGGCGGCTACTTGGACCTCCGTGCATACATTTGCCAAGCATTATAATTTGCCTCTATATTCCAGATCCCGAGCAGGGTTTGCCACTGCTGTACTGCAAGGGATCCTAAACACACCATAATCTACTTTTATCCTCCTCCCTAGTTGGCTATGGTATTCTACCCAGTTGTTATGACTGCAGATGCATCCATGAAGGACATAGTACAGTTTTGTACCTACCATAAATGTAGATGTCCGAACTGGATAGCATCTGCAGTCAGGATTACCCTCCTCCTTCCCTCTGTGGTACTCCTAGGCTGTTTACCCTCCTAATAGCTAGCTGCTGTGGGGAGTCTTTTATGGTGTATTTGTTTGTATATATGTACATACATGCTTATTTTTGTGTTTACCTCTATCTTTTTGGAAACATTGGCATCTATCCAAATTTTAGCCTTCAAGAGGGCTACTGGCATCTGGGGCAAGAAACACTGAGGAAAATGGCGTCGGCTGATGCCTTTATACCCGAAGACCAACAGAGATGACGTCGGGTGAAGTGCGACATCAGCCGAAGCCGGACCCGGACTTTGGAATCCGGCCGACTGAAGGGCTGCCTGGCGACAGGACAACCCGGTTGTTATGACTGCAGATGCTATCCAGTTCGGACATCTACATTTATGGTAGGTACAAAACTGTACTATCCTCTCCATAGCTTTGCAGACTAGACTTGTTAAGCTTATGGGGCGGTAATTACCAGGGTCTGTAGAGGCCCCGCCTTTGTGGAGTGGGACCACAGTTGCCGTACGCCACTCCTTGGGCACGTATCCTGTGGTAAGGCTGAGATTAAACAGCTGCCTTATGTGCGGGTTTAATTCCTCATTTAGCTCGTGTAGCACACAGCCGGGGACACCATCCGGTCCCATTGATGCTGTGTTTTTAGTTTTAGAGAGAGCAGCTTTCACCTGCGCATTTGAGATGTCTGGGAGGCTACACTCTGCTGGGATAGTTATCTCTGCTTTAGGGGGGGAGAGGGGGGTGAAGTTTGCACTGAACCTGTCTGCCAGTATGTTGGCAATGTCTGTGGGTTCAGTGATTTTTGTATCATTTTGGACTAATTCTGTGCATATCTGGGAGTTTCCGCCCAGGTTCCTAACATAGCTGAAAAAGGCCTTATGATTGTCCTTTGAATCCATGGCAGTTTCTCTCAAAATTGGCCTTAGTTGATTTTGAGTGCTCGTATTTTTTTTACTAATAATGATCAGGGGTGACTTCCCTTTTATGGATTTTGTTCTATCATGTAATAGCTTTCTCCTCTTATTGTAAAGTTTGTTAATGGCTGGGGTCCACCAGACTGGACGTTTGCCCTTTGTGGAAAGAGTCTTGGTTTTATTTGGGATTGCCTGATCCATGCAGTCCTGGAGGTGTTCATAGAAGGCATTTGTAAGGGCTTCCGCAGCTTTGGTTGTGGTTTCCACTGGCTCAGGGGCCTTGAAGGATACCACACCAGTCTTGAGTAGTGTGAAGTTTGCTTTAGAGAAGTTCTTCACTGTGGTCTTTTACTTCTGGTGTGGAGCATTTTGTCCCCATGTTTGTGATAATGAGATCTAGTATATTTTCTCCTCTCGTGGGAACAGTGACTAGCTGTTCCATGGCATTTGAATTTATGAACTCCAGGAGCCGTTGGGCTAGAAAGTTAGGGCTTGAGTAATGTTCCCAGTCTATATTCGGGTAGTTGAAGTCACCCAATATGATGGTGTTTGGAGATACATTTATACCCTCCAGTGTCTTCAGGAAGGCTGTGTGGGGTTCCTGAGTTTGAGAGGGTGGCCTGTAGCATGCTACAATTTGTAGAGCAGTTTTGCCTATGGTTAGTTGCACCTGGATGGTTTCGAGCTTTGTGCGTTGCCACCAACCTGGAGGTGTGGGTATCCTTTATGAATATGGATACACCCTCCTTTTGTGGTGTGGTCCGGGTTTTGGGGCGGAACGCATGATATGAGGTAAAACCTAATAGTGCCGGGTGCTCTCAGGAGCCTTGAACCAGGTTTCAGTTACAGCACAGACATCGGCGTTCTCAATACTGAGATGGGCCTCGAGTGCGTGCATTTTGAGTTTTAGACTTCTGGCATTGAGCAGCATTACCCTCAGTTTCTTCCCATTTTTGTTTTCTAGGGTGGTAGGTTTAGAATTTGAGCCTTGCCTAAAAAGGCACTATGGGGTGGCAAGAGCCTTAGCCAATATCCGAATCCCAGGGTGACAGGTGCAAGCCGTCCCTTGGGCAGCGTGGCTTGTCAAGCTTGTCATCCCAGGCAGACAGACACTGGATCCCCTTTGAATGACACCAGACATTAAGCCAATTGTTAAAGCTGATCATCTTGTCTCTATATTGTGGCATCATTCTTGGTGAAGGAAGGATACTGCTCAGGGTCAGGGTCATACCTGCCTGGGCTACATAATCAGAGAGCTCCTCTGTCTCTTTTCATGTAGTCCAGGGAGGTACGTCTCAGGTCGTTCACACCAGCATGGACAGTGACTGTGTCATATTTGTACTTGCTGTGGAGTGACCAGAGTGCTTGTGTTATGTGGCGGACTCTAGCGCCCGATAGGCAGCTTACTGTGACCCTCTCCTTGTTCAGCCTGGTGAGTGGGACGTCAGTGTGTCTGACTATGGAGTCACCTATGACAAGTATGTTTGGTGTTGTATTTGGCCTTAAGGGCTGTGACTGCTTTGCACACTGCTTTTGTGGTTTATGTGTTGCTTGTGGAGTGTCTTGAGGTAGCAGTTGTTTGGGTGTCTGCTTTGGAGGCCTCTGCTGTTTAGGTAAATTTTTACTCAGTCTCCAAGTATGTCTTTGTGTGTTTATGTGTTTGATTCAGTTGTGTGGTAGCATTATGTGAGGCTGGTTTTGTGGTGTGTGTAGTTGCCTTCTCCTCCTGTCTGGTCTTGCCAGTCCTGAGTTGAGAGAGCTCAGCCTCCAGTTTGGCTAAATAGCTGCATCTCTCGCAAGTATTTGTGTTATGTGGGAGGAGGAGAGGGTTGTCTGTGTACATGAGGCAGTTATAACATTGCCTCAAGATTCCCAGATTCACCAGCTGGACCGGAGAGGAGATTGACAACTGACCTTTGGACATGCTAGAATAATATTGGGAATTCCTTAATAATTGAAAACAAGGGCCACTGGGGAGTGAGGGTGTAGTGCTTTTAATTTTTAGTGCTGACTTATATAATTGCTTTAGTGAGCAAGTGCCAGGTAACTTGAGTGCAATGTGTTACAAGTAACTAAATGCAAAAACGATAAACAGTAACTTTCTTTCAAGTGAAACAAGGAACTAGTACAGTAAGCAATGCAGATATCACTAGTGATCCACAGAAGCGCTGAGAAGCCGCATATTAGGTGGAATTAGCTTCCAGGAAATAACAAGCAAACAAACAACAAGCATATAAACAAAGCTAGATTCAGCAGGCCTGGATCTAGTCTATGCTAGAGCAAACAAGGTGTACCAATTTCAGTAAGATACAGTTCAAATATTCAGGCACTATAAACCTTTAACCAGAAATTCCCAGCTCAGAAGGGCAGAGTCCAGCCTCTTCTCCCACAAGAGTGCAGACCACGAACCTTCTTAATGTAAAATAACTGGCCTGAAGCCCAAGTGCCTAAACCAGAACTAATACCCTTGGACACTGGGCTCTCAATCAGCAGTTCCCAACTTAGGAGGATGAAAGCTACCTGTCCTGCCACCACAGTGCTTGCCACAAACCTTCCTAATGTAAAACAACTGGTCTGAATCCCAAGTGCTTAATCCAAAAGACTTAGAATGATAGCTACACTTTAATCAAGTTACAACCAAGCAGTAATAAATATAATTGAATACTTTAGAGAATGTCTGTATTAGTGCTCAAGTTACACAAAGCTAGATCCAGCAAGCTCGAATCCAGTCTATGCCACAGCAAACAAGGCACACCAACTTCGGTAAGAAGCAGTTCAGATATGCATGCACTATAAGCCTTTAACCAGAAATTCCCAGCTCAGAAGGGCAGAGTCCAGCCTCTCTTCCCACAAGAGTGCAGACCACGAACCCTCTTAATGTAAAATAACTGGCCTGAAAGCCCAAGTGCTTAAACCAGAATTAATACACTTTTAGAATAACAGACACTGAGCCCTCAATCAGCGGTTCCCAACCTAGAAGGATGTAAGCTACCTGTTCTGCCACAACAGTGCAGACCACAAACCCTCTCAGTGCAAAACAACTGGTCCGAAGCCCAAGTGTTTAAACCAAAAGGCTTAGAATGAGTTACACCAAGCAGTAATAAATACAATTGAGTATTTTTAAGATGATGCAAAAGTAAAATGAAGTAGGTAGAAACACAAGTACAGTAAAAGCAGATAAATTTTTTTTTTATCTGAACAAGTGCTGAGATCAAAGAAACAGATTTGAGTGCTGATACTAGAAAACTGGCTAGTTATAAGAAAAAAAAAACAAGCTAGAAGGCTTCCCTCAAACACAGAAGGGCTTGGGGGCTCAGAAGCCTACAAATAGTCTATACCACTTAACAGGAAAGGCAGGAAATAAGCTTATTTTTTTTTGTCTGTTTCCCGGATGCTCTCTTTGTACACAGTAGGAGTGCCTGAAATCAGAATATGATCTCACTGCACTCAGTTGAGTAAGCAAATGAGATGGGCCCAGAGGCAGGCTGAGGGGCGGGCAGTTTCACGGCCACTAAGATTAACACCAAAACAAAAACAGGGAGGGTGGGTGGGAATAACTGAAGAGCAGAATAACTGCCACTTGAGTTAAATATTCCTTCAACACAGTTTAAATCAAATTAAATACTGTTTTTTTTTTTAAAAGTGCAGATAAAGGTACTTAAATTCTCTTATACGTCCAGTTGAATATAACCAAGTTCTTAGCTGGCCAAAGCAATCTTCCAGGAGAGACAGTCAGTTAATGCTTTCCATTGCTGTGCAGATATGTTCCCTTCACGGGAGGAAATCATCCACACTTTATTTTTGATAGAAATTGAACTTTTTCTGTGAAATTGTGTTTTAAGCCAGGAAAATGTGTTTTTGACTGTTAAATAATTTCTAGTAAATAAAAAGGAGCATTGCTTTTTAATTTTCTCCAAAAATTGTTAAAACTAATTTAATAGAACTTTTTCTTAAGAGTTGTGCATTACTTTTGGGAGTGGGATAAATTTTTAAAGTGCTTTTACTGTGCTTTCTGATTGAGAAAGTTACTTTTTTTACTAACTTGTTTTACCGACTGCTACTAATAGCCCCCCCCCCCCGAATCTGGCAACCCTTTTGGCTTTATCATAGAGCAACCAACCAGATGTTCATCGTGTTACCCTGCTGCAGTCATCACACTTGGGTTATCCTGTCGTCAGGCTGTCCCGCAGTCAGCCTGAATTCCAAAGTCTTGGTCCGGCGTCGGTTGCTGTCGCTTCTTCCCTGACGTCAGTGCGCCAGGGGTATATAAGAGGCATCCGACGCCATTTTCTTCAGTCTTTCTTGCCGCGCGGTGCCTGAAGCAGAAGCAGTTCGCAAGTGCCTGTCAGCCAACACCTGAGATTTTCGAAGTGAATTTCAGTCCGAAGTCTTCAAAGCTAAGTACCCCGTTGGGGAACCTTTTCTTGCCTCAGTCCGATGTCAGAAAAAGTTAACAATTGCATTTCTTGTGGGAAGCAAATACCTCATAAGGACTTTCATTCTTATTTTATACCTTGCCTAGGCCCAGACCACGACGTCACTGCATGTCGGTTTTGTGCTAGGTTCAATAAGCGAACCATAAAGTGACCCTTTGATTTCGCACGACACTACTTCGGTAGGAAATTTAATTACACTGTCATCGGAGCAACCGGCTACCGGCATGCATAAAAAACGCAAAGATAAAGGCAGGCAGCCTAGATCCAAGCCAGACTCCGAGGCCTCGGCTGGGCTGGTCGCCGGTTCTCCGTTTTTTCAGTGAGGCACCTGCGCAGCCCCTGGCGACCGCAGAATTGCAACCCCAGACCACTTCGGATTCTCAAGCAGAGAGTTCTAGGCCGACACAGCCATTTTCTTTAGGCCCTACCGACAACATTGCAGAAGGAGAAGCCAGTGCTGTGGAAACACCTTCGGTTACAGAAGGTGTCTTCAGACAGACTACTCTCACCATAAAATCTTATACTAAGCTTAAGACTCCTCTAAAACCAAAAAAGACTGAACATCAGTCTCCAGTTCAAGGCCCCATGCCTAAGAAACAGATGCTTAAAATGGCTGAAGATTTGATTTCTTTAATCAGGGGTTCCCTACCCCCCCCCAGACAAAAGGCCTAGACAAGAGGAGGATTATGCCTCCTCTGATCAAGTGTCTATTTCCTCAGGCTCCTCTGAGGAACAGGATTACTCCTTTCCCCCTTATGAAGATTCTGATGCTGAAGATTCCATTCCCTCAGCTTCTCCCCCTGAAGACTATTCCTTTGGGGAAACCTTACATACCATGAGGGAACATTTCCACTGGGAAGGTCAGGACTACTCCGACTCAAAGAAAAGGCTCCAAGAGTTTCTTTTATTCCCCCAGCACAGACCACTTGCTATCCCTCCAGTTTTAGACATTGTGGATGATGTTTACTTAGAATCTAGTCTAAATCCAGATTCTCTGCCTCCTGCTCCAGCCAAACCAGACAGATATTAGAGTGCCTGACTCTCACAAATTCCTTTACAAAAGCCCTGTTGCTGACCCAGAGACAATCTCCCAGGGTCCCAAAGGGGCTAAGGCTTCTATGGCTAAAAACCCTGTACCCTCTGAAAGGGACTCCAGAGCACTAGATAGGTGGGGAAGAAGGTTTACACCTCAGTTACTCTAGCTATGAGAGCACTAAAATGTCAATTTCACATGATGAAATACCAGCAATTCCTAATGTCTCAAGTAAAACAAAAGATGAGCACGCACCCTCAACAGTCTGAATTCAAGGAAATGCAGGATCTGTTGCATGCAGCTGAACAGGTGGGCAAACATACTTTACAATGTGGATTTGATTCCTTGGAAGCTTCCTGTAGAGCAGCTGTTACTGGGTCTGTTATACGTAGGCATGCTTGGTTAAAGGAACAAACTCTGCCTCATCATGTTAAAGCAAAGTTACTAGATGCACCCTTACAGCAGGATGTCTTATTTGGAGTTCAAGCAGAAGAGGTTTTAAAGAAAATGTAGGATAAGGCAAAATCTATGCAGACGGTCAAAGATTTCTTACAGGTACAACCCCCACGCTTCAGCAAAAATTGGCCAACAAAAAATTGGTCCTTTCCAGCTTCTGACAGACCATAGAGAGGTAAATACAGATGCCCAAGGGGCAGATGTCAAGCACAAATCCCATACAAACCTCACCAATGGGGCACTGCAACACAGAAGGGAGGAGAAGACAGGTCCCAAACTACTAGAAGACAAACACAATGACTTAAACCTCAAACTGCCAAGCAAAGCTCTCTTGGCAGCTCCCTTGGGAGGAAAATTAGCACTTTTTGCAGACAACTGGCACATCACAAAGGACAAATGGGTCCTAGACATTATCTCATAAGGATACACATTCCATTTCCACACCTTGCCAAGGACAAAAGGAATGCCAAACCTGCCAAAAAAATCAGTGGGCAGAGGCACAAAAACAAATTACAGCTCTCATGGACATGAGAGCCATTCAACTGGTACCTACATAGGAGCAAAGCCAATAATTTTACTCAAGGCTCTTTCTAGTTCCCAGAAAGGGCAATGCTTGGAGACCCATTCTGGACCTTTTGATTCTAAACACCTTCTTGCAAGTACCCAAATTCAAGATGCTAACACTACAGCAGCTTCTTCCCATGTTGGGCAAGAAAGCGTGGCTAGTAACGTTGGACCTCAAGGAGGCATACCTGCATGTCCCTATCAGACAAAATTGCAGAAGATGCCTCCAGTTTCATTGCAGGTTCAACCCATTACCAGTTCTCTGCACTGCCCTTTGGCTTATCTGCTGCACCCAGGGTCTTCACAAAATGCCTGGCACCAGTAATTGCATACTGCAGACAAAGAGGAATTCAAATATACCCATACCTGGACGACTGCCTCATCCAAGCAGAAAGCAAGGACATTCTCTTACAACATCTGGCTTTTGTAAAACACCTAAGTTGCCAAGGGTACACAGTAAACGAAAAGAAATCAAAACTAGTGCCCTCACAAAATATGACATTCCTGGGTGCCAGCTTGAATACAACAGCCCAGATGGCTTATCTGACGCCAGACAAACAGCTACAACTAACTCAATACTTCAAAATAATGGCAACAAAGACCCAACTCCCTGCAAGAAAAATTCTGCAGGCCTTTGGCTTCATGGCATCTTGCATACTACCAATACCATTTGCAAAACTGCATATGAGGAAATTACAATGGTACCTGAAAAGCGTATGGACTCAACACAGCCACAGCTTGGAAACAATGATACCTCTCATTCCCTGCCTTCTACACGAGTTTCTATGGTGGTCACAGGCATGTCACCTCAAGGGTCAGCCTTTCCCCTTACCCCCAGCCAGGCAAACTATGACAACAGATGCATCGGACTATGCCTGGGGGGCACACATGGCAGGACAGTGCGTTCAAGGCATATGGACTGCAGATCAAAGAAATCTGCACATCAATCAAAAAGAAATGCTAGCTGTACAGAATGCTCCGACAGCCTTCATGGACCTCTTACATCCAGGACAGCTTATAATAAGACAGACAACACCACAGTAATGTGGTACACAAACAAGCAAGGGGGGGTACTCACTTCTACCCTCTGTGCAGGCAAGCAATGACCTTGTGGAGCACAGCACTGGCTTACCAAGTTCAATTACAAGCTCAATTCCTGCCAGGAAAAAAGAACACATTGGCAGACGACCTAAGCAGGAACATCATGGATCCCCACGAGTAGAAACTGGATCCACAAGTATTTGCAATGATAACTCAAAAATGGGGGCGTCCAGACATAGTTTTGGGGGTTGGCAAACAGGTCTATCAGCTATCAAAATTTTGCACCAGGACATTTCACCGTCAAGCTTGGAAAGTGGACGCACTCTCATTCAGTTGGAAAACGCTGACAGTATATGCCTTTCTTCCATTGCCCATTCTCACAAAGGTGCTGCTGAAAGTCAGGATGGAAAGACCCCGAATGATACTCATTGCCCCAGACTGGCCAAGCCAGCACTGGTACCCACCACTAAGGAACATGGCCCACGGCCCACCATGGATTTTACCACAAATTCCTCAACTGCTCACACAGCAAGACAGTCAGATTCTACACAGCCAGCTCAAAACCTTAAATTTGGCTGCATGGCAAATCACCTAAGCAACCAGCCTGCTCCTCTTTCACAAGCTGTTATGGATGTCATTCTGGAGGCAAGGAGGCCCAGCACCAGGAAAGCCTACTCAGACAAATGGAAAAGATTTTGCACCTGGAACCACGCTAAAGGCCAACATACCCTTGAGCCGGACATACCTCAGATTCTACAATATTTAACTGAGATGTTACACAAAGGACTTTCTTTTTCATCTATTAAAATCCACGCCTCAGCTATTTCAGCTCGCTACAACACGGATCCTCCCTTATTTTCACATTCACTTCTAAGGCAGTACCTCAGAGGGGCCAAAAACATTAGGCCTCCCAGGACAGCACCAACACCAACTTGGGACCTCAACTTTGTTCCCAAATCCACAGAACAAAGGAGAAAGACTCCTGCACTCCTTGGACATTCACAGGCAACTACGTTACTACTTGGATAAAACTAAGGTTTTCAGAAAATCTGACCAGCTTTTTGTATCCTATGCTACAGCATCACAAGGAAAGGCTATCTCAAAACAGACCATTTCCAAATGGATAGGACATTGCATACGTTTTTGCTACACCCATCATGGAAAACCAGATGTCCTTTAAGAATGCAACTGCAGTCATAACATATGGGTTGTCCTGCCTCAGGCAGCCCTCTGTCGGCCGGATTCCAAAGTCCGGGTCCGGCGTCGGCCGGTGTCGCCTCCTCTCCGACGTCAGAATGGCTGGAGTATAAAGGCATCAGCCGACGCCATCTTCAGTCTTTCTTGCCGCGCGGTGCCCGAAGCAGAAGCAGTTCGCAAGTGCCGGTCGGTCAGCTCCTGTGTTTTCAGTACCGAAGTCATCTAAAAGCTAAGTACCCCGTTGGGGAACATTTTTTCTTGCCTCAGCCGATGTCAGAACAAATTGAGAAAGTTAATAATTGTTTGTCTTGTGGTAAACAAATACCTCATAAGGACTTTCATTCTTACTGCCTTCCTTGCCTGGGCCCAGACCACGACGTCTCTGCCTGTGCTGCCTGTGCTCGCTTTAATAAGCGCACTCTCAGGCGCCGGGCAGAATTTGCCGAAGACTTTTTCGGCGAATCTTTCGCGTATATCATGCCGTCGGATCAACCGACAACTCAGTCTTACAAAAAACGCAAGGACCGGGACCGACATCTTCAGCCCACGCCCTCCACCGATGCAACTACTAAACCCTCCGCTAGTGTTTCGGTCCCT
Source organism: Protopterus annectens (assembly GCF_019279795.1). NCBI lineage: Eukaryota > Metazoa > Chordata > Ceratodontiformes > Protopteridae > Protopterus > Protopterus annectens. The sequence continues at coordinate 612,443,861 of NC_056748.1, forward strand.
TCGGAAGCGGTAATTCAACCGCTCCAGGCCGACGACACAGCGTTAACATGTCCTTCGGTTCCAGATACCACGCCGGTGCCGGTTGTTGATTTTCCTCCGGAAACCAAAGTTCTGGATCTACCCGACACCATTCCTGCAGATAAGGTTACTCCTGCACGGGGGGCTGCTAGGCCTCCTGTTTCTATGTCCATCAAGGCCTTTGCACGTGCTAAGGCCGCCAGCCAGGCCAAGGCCCATCCTAAACCTGCTGCCCAGGCCCCTTCTGATAAACAGATCATGTCTCTTGCTGCATATCTTATTTCTCTTATCAGGGGGTCTCAGCCTCACCCAGACAGAGGTTCTCAGCCACCTGCAGAGAAAAGGCCCAGAACTGAGCAGACTGACAACCTCTCTTCAGATGAAGCCTCTGGGGATTCTGAGCTTTCAGATACCCAAGAAGAATCCTTCCAGGCCTATGAGGATTCGGATGCTGAGGAATCAATTCCCTCTGCCTCTCCTCCAGAGGATTTCTCGTTTGGTGAAGTCCTACACTCTTTGAGGGAACATTTTAAATGGCAGGGTCAGGAATTCTCTGATTCCAGGAAAAGACTACGAACCTTCCTTAAGCTTCCCCAGCACAGACCTTTAGCTATTCCTCCAGTTATGGATGTTTTGGATGATGTTTTCTCCGACTCCAGTGCTAACCCTGATTCTCTCCCACCTGCTCCTGTCAAGCCAGACAGATATTATAGGGTCCCTGACACTTACAAACATCTCTTTAAGGCCCACCATGTGGATCTAGAAACTATTTCACAGGGCCTCAATGAGTGGCTACCTCCACTGCCAAGAATCCACTGCCAGCGGATAGGGAAGCTAGGTCCCTGGAGAGATGGGGTAAAAAAGTTTATACCTCTACCACCCTAGCCATGAAGTCTCTTAATTGCCTTTTTCATATGTTTCAGTACCAGGATGTTTTACTGGATGATTTACAGAAAAAAATTGCCTCTCCTGAGCCTATTGATAGAAAGGCATTGCAGGATCTAATACATAACACTCAGCAGGTTAACAATCATTTTCTTCAGTGTGGTTATGATGCATTGGAGGCTTCATGTAGGGCAGCTATGACTGGGGCTGTGATACGTAGACATGCTTGGTTAAAAGATCAGCCACTGCCAGACCATGTTAAAGTAAAGTTACTTGATGCACCTCTGGAAAAACAGAAGCTTTTTGGTGCTAATGCACAAGATGTGTTGAAGTCCATTGAGGAAAAAGCTAAGTCAGTACAGACAGTCAAGGATTTCCTCCAGGTTCAGCCACCCAGATTCAGCAGAAACTGGCCTTCAAAGAATTGGTAATTTCCAGACTCTGACAAGTTTCAAAGGGGAAAAAGCAGGCGTGCCCGAGGTAGAGGGCAATACCGAGGCTCTTACAGGGGCCGCCAATGGCAACCTCAAAATCAGAGAAGTGGCGCAGGCAGCCCAACTGCACCACAAGGACAATCACAATGACTTGACTTTCATACCGCCTACAAGGGCTCAAAAAGAAGCACCTTTGGGCGGAAAATTATCCTTATTCTCAAAAAACTGGCATATCTTAACCAAGGACAACTGGATTCTGGATTTAATAGACAAAGGGTTACAGATTCCACTTCCGTACTTTACCAGTAAGACAAGGCATGCCAAACCTGCCACATCATCAAGGGCAGAGGCACTCATTCAAGTTTCAAAGCTGTTAAGTATAAAAGCAGTAGAAAAGGTTCCTCCTCAAGAACAAGGCCAGGGATTTTATTCAAGACTGTTCCTTGTTCCAAGAAAAGAAAACAAATGGAGGCCTATACTGGACTTGTCTACTCTAAATACTTTTCTCATTGTGCCAAAGTTCAAAATGCTGACTTTGCAGCAACTCCTTCCCATGCTGGGCAAGGGGTCTTGGCTGGTCACTCTGGACCTCAAGGAGGCATACCTGCATGTCCCAATCAGACAAAGCTGCAGAAGATACCTCACATTTCTTGCAGGGACAGAGCATTATCAATTCTCAGCATTGCCGTTTGGCTTATCTACTGCGCCCAGAGTGTTCACGAAATGCCTGGCATCAGTAGTGGCTCACTGCAGACTCCAGGGCATTCAAATATACCCCTACCGGGACGACTGCCTCATACAAGCAGACAACAAACAAACCTTAATGGCAAACTTGGACTATGTCATTTAATTACTGCAGGCCTTGGGATACACAGTCAACATTCAAAAATCAAGACTACTGCCATCCCAGCAGATTATTTTCCTAGGAGCCAAACTGGACACAAACACAAATGGCCTTGCTCACAGAGGAAAAACAGCAGCAGTTACCAGAGTACTTCAGAGGGCTAGCAAAGCTCTCCCAGCTGACTGCAAGGAAAATCCTGCAGGCCCTGGGGTTCATGGCATCTTGCATTCTTCTGGTACCCTTGGCAAGACTTCATATGAGAAAGCTGCAATGGTACTTAAAAAGCTTATGGTCCCAACACAGCCAAAGCCTAGAGGACGTAATCTCACTCATTCCATGTCTGCAAAAAGAATTTTTGTGGTGGGCTCAAGCAAGTCAGTTAAACAAAGGCATGTCTTTCAACAGACCTCAAGCAAGCCAAATGATTACAACAGAAGCCTCAGATCATGGATGGGGGGCGCACATGGACGGCAGATGCATTCAAGGTCAATGGACACCAAGGGAAAGACATCTGCACATAAACCAAAAAGAGACGTTGGCAGTGATACATGCAATACAGATTTTCGAAAAATCACTACAACAAGGACATTTGCTAATAAGGACAGACAACACCACGGTCATGTGGTATATAAACAAGCAGGGAGGCACTCATTCTTATCCCCTCTGCAGACTAACAATGATTCTCTGGGAAAAATCCCTGAGTCTGAAGATACATTTGCAATCCCAGTTTGTGCCTGGCAAGGACAATGTGCTGGCGGACAAGCTGAGCAGAAATTTCTTGGATCCACACGAATGGATGCTGCATCCTCACATTTTCTCACAAATAACAAAGACATGGGGAAGGCCGGACATAGATCTCTTTGCTTCTCACATGAATCATCACCTGGAAAAGTTCTGTACAAGGACCCACCTTCCTCTAGCCTGGAAAACGGAAGCTCTCTCCTTCAGCTGGAATTCCCTAAAAATGTATGCATTCCCTCCTCTGCCACTGCTGACCAAGTTGATACTGAAGATCAAAGCAGAACAACCAACAGGCTTTTTGATAGCTCCAGACTGGCCAAGGCAGCACTGGTACCCATTGCTGTTGAGCATAACTCTGACCAAACCGTGGCCTCTGCCCCTATGGCCTCTGCTTTTAACACAACACAATTACAGGACTGTTCATCAAAGCCTGAAAACATTACATCTGACAGCCTGGAGGTTACCATAGCTCCTTCCACTATCTCTCTTTCCAAAACAGTTCAAGAGATCTTACTGGAAGCACGCAGACCTTCCACCAGAAAAACCTATTTAGCCAAGTGGAAGAGATTCAGCATCTGGAATGCCAACAGGGGTCAGGATACCACAGTACTGAGTATACCTCAGATATTGGAATACTTGGCAGAAATGTTTCATACTGGTCTCTCATATTCTTCCATAAAGATTCATGCCTCAGCAATCTCAGCAAAATACAATTGTGACCCACCAGTGTTTTCACATCCTTTGCCAAGACAGTTCCTAAGAGGGATAAAGAATATCAAACCTCCCAGAAAACAGCCAGTACCTGCATGGGACCTCAATTTCGTTTTGGAAAAACTAACTCTTCCTCCCTTTGAGCCAGCAGCAACTTCAGAAATGCAATTTCTATCATGGAAAACAGTTTTTCTATTGGCAGTCACATCAGCAAGAAGAGTCTCGGAGATACAGGCACTCATGGCAGTACCTCATTTCCTCATTTTTCATCAGGACAGAGTCTCTCTAAGAACCAATCCTTCATTCATGCCAAAAGTAATTTCCAGGGTGTCTCTAAATCAAGCTATACACCTGCCTACTTTCTTCCCCAATCCTCAAAACAAGGGGGGGGGGAACTACTGCATACTTTGGACATTCACAGGCAACTACGGTACTACTTGGACAGAACTAAGGCCACCAGGAAATCTGACCAACTGTTTGTAGCCTATGCTGCTGGAGTACAAGGGAAAGCAATCTCCAAGCAAACAATTTCAAAATGGATTGGACACTTAATCAGATTCTGCTATTCTTTCCATGGAAAAGGTGTGCCAGCCAATATTAGGCCACATTCCACCAGAGCTATAGCCACATCCACAGCTTTCCTAAGAGGAATGGCTACAAAGGACATTCTAGATGCTGCTACATGGAGCTCCGTGCATACATTTACCAAGCACTACAACCTGCCTTTATACTCCAGATCCTGAGCAGGCTTTGCTTCGGCAGTCCTGCAGGGCATTTTAGGTACACCATCCCTTTCTTAGTTCCATCCACCCCCAGCTTGGCTATGGTATTCAACCCATATGTTATGACTGCAGTTGCATTCTTGAAGGACATAGTACAGTTTTGTACCTACCATAAATGTAGATGTCCGATAGATATGCAACTGCAGTCGGATTTTCCCACCCTCCTACCCCTCTGCAACCTTCTTTATGGGTCCACTACCCCGATTTCTTTTATCTGGGGGTATCTCCTATGGTGCATCTGTTTATCACTGTTGTGCATGTTTGGAATTGTTTATCCATTCACCAAATTTAGCCTTCCTAGGAGGGCACCTGGCATCTGGGGCAAGAAACACTGAAGAAGATGGCGTCGGCCGATGCCTTTATACTCCAGCCGTTCTGACGTCGGAGAGGAGGCGACACCGGCCAACGCCGGACCCGGACTTTGGAATCCGGCCGAACGAGGGCTGCCTGAGGCAGGACAACCCTTATGTTATGACTGCAGTTTCAAATCTATCGGACATCTACATTTATGGTAGGTACAAAACTGTACTTTCCTGCTAGCATAAGGCCCCACTCCACCAGGGCAGCAGCTACATCTATAGCCTTCCTCAGGGGGGTGCCAACCAAGGATATTCTGGAAGCTGCAACTTGGAGTTCAGTACACACCTTCACCAAACACTATCACTTACCACTTTACTCCAAGTCTAGAGCTGGCTTCGCCACTGCAGTTTTGCAGGGCCTTCTAGCCTCCTCTAACCCTGTTTGACTCCACCTCCCATCCTTAGCTTTGGGTTTCAACCCAAGTGTGATGACTGCAGCAGAGTAACACGATGAACATAGTACAGTTTTGTACCTACCATAACTGTAGATGTTAGAGTGTATACCCTGCTGCAGTCCAGGTTACCCTACTTCCATCCCCTCTGACCTAACTGAAACCTTTCAATACCTTAAAATCTGATACAACCTTTGTGGTATATTTTCTTATAGCTGGAGGGATGTTTTGTTTGTGCTAAACTTTTTTTATTGGTACTATCTACTGACCTCCTTTGGGGGGGGGGGGGCACCTGACATCTGGGGCAAGAAAAACTGAAGAAAATGGCGTCTGATGCCTCTTATATACCCCTGGCGCACTGACGTCAGGGAAGAAGCGACAGCAACCGACGCCAAACCAAGACTTTGGAATTCAGGCCGACTGCGAGGACCGCCTGATGACAGGATAACCAAAGTGTGATGACTGCAGCAGGGTATACACTCTAACATCTACATTTATGGTAGGTACAAAACTGTACTTTCCTTGGTTCTTCTTCTACCAGCCGCAAAAAGAAGAAAATTGATTAACGGCCTTTGCCACCCCAGCAGGCTGCTAACATGTCTCAGCCACATATGAGTAAGACTGTGGCTATTTCTGTCTGTAGGGCCATTCAGCTTTTTCCTTGTTTACCCTGGTGTAGTCCTTACAGCTACTATGGACCAACCAGAGAGTTAGACTGTCCTCAATGGCTGTTAGTGTCCTTTACAGGCAAGGGAAGAATGACTCTTGCCATTCCTGGGAGAAAAAGCAATGTCTTTTGGGTTTTCCTGATTAGAGGTCGCCACACTGGATGACTGGTCCAGAGATTGATTGACAGTGGAATTATTACAGCGTTAAGTCGCCAGCCTGGTGCCCAACCTTCACAGAAGGCACACACTCACACATACCTGCATGCCTTTAAAACTCACTTGACCGCAGGGAGAACATGCAGACTCCACACTGAAGACGCTTCAGCTGAAAATCGAACTAGAGAACCTCTTTCTGAGAGGTGGCAATGCTAACTGCTGCATCACCGCAGCAGACTCGTGCCATTCCTTGGAGAAGAGGCATGGAGTTCTTCTCTGCGTAGTCCGAATGAATTAATTGTCTCTAGAGAGTTTATCCGGAAAAAGCGGGACTGCTTTTTTTTAGAAATGCCTGTCAAAAAGAAGCAAACATTTTGAAATATAACTTTTTCAATTACTATGGACAGGAGTGATTTACTTGACTTGGCTCTGGGTTTAGTTAAGGCTCTTGGCCTTTCCAGTGCAGCTGTTTCTGGCGGTAGAAAAATAAGTTTATTTTCTGAAGTTCAGTATTTTGAACCACAAAGTGATGAAGTGTCGATGTCTGTTTTCTCCTCAAACTTCTGATTCAGATTCTGAGGAAAGTGTGGCGTCTGCCAGTCCCTTTGAAGGATTCTATTTTTTGGGCAATTTTTCAGAATGAGTTAGTTGTTTCATTGGGAACATAGTGACATTCCACTGTCTCTGAGTTGTTATGATTTATTGCAAATGGATTTTCCTAAACCTGCACCAATTCCTCCTGTACGTTTCACTTTGGAAGATATTTGTGACTGGCTGTAATTTGCTTGACAGGCAGTCTGTTGCTTTTAGGAAAACAGATGGTGTGCAAGCTTCACAGTCTTATGAACTTTGTACACTAATCCCAGACCAGACCCATCAGTTAATTCTCTCCTTCTGAATATCTAGTTAATAATCCCTCCCCTTTTTGACAAGGACAGGAAACATTTTGCTAGAGTTAAGGAAAAGTTATTTTCTTCTGCAACACTGTTTTTTAGAATTCTCAGTTGTTGAAATGTGTTTAATTTTTATAGCATCTGTTTGTTTCCTTTTCTGTAGAAAAAAAATCTTTGCATAACCCAATTGCTTCTGCATCTCAAGTGGTTATTCACCGTTTGAAATGTGTTTATGATTTGGCTACTGTCTTTTCCAGGACTGCTGACACTGGGACTTACTGGTTGGGTACTAAAAGCCTTCCTTGCTATATAAAAGTTGAAGTTTTGGATTCTCCCATAGACAGTTTTTGGACCGTCTGCTAAAGAAGTTCTTAAAAAGAATGATTAGAGAAGTAAGTTGATTCTAGTAATCTCAGATTTTTCAGCCTTCCTTCAAGTTTGTGTAAGGGTTTAATGATACCTCTACAACCTTTGTCAAGCATACCAGAACTCTTCTCAGATATTTGGGATACATGGCCAGGCTTAAAAAGGCACTTGTGGTCATTAGCGTAGTAGACAGCTATGAACATATGAAAGTACACATATGTTTAAAAATCAGTTTCAGGTTGTTTTTTTTTTTTTTTTAAAGAAAGGATTAAACCCAAAAAGGACCATCTTAATCTGATTATATGCAAAACTGTGAATTCTGTCCATTTTCAGGGATTTCTGCATCCACCAGACCAAACTCTTTTCTTCCTGTAATTCAGCATCTGCTTTGTCAAGGGATAATAAATTCAGTCTTTCTACCTCAGTTAGGAGAAAGGTTTTATTTGAGAATTGCTTCTGGTGCCAAAGAAGGAAGATTCTTGGAGATGAGCCCTGGATGTTTTCACTCTGAACCTGTTTGTGATATTGTCCAATTTCAAGATGTTCTCTCTTCAGTTTATTACCCCTTATTCCCCATTTAAGTTTTCTGTCTATCTTGGATGTAAAAGATGCATTTAATCATACATGTCCTTCAAGAATGCAACTGCAGTCCTTACATATGGGTTATCCTGCCTCAGGCAGCCCTCGGTCGGCCGGATTCCAAAGTCTGGGTCCGGCGTCGGCTGATGTCGCCTCCTCCCCGATGTCAGAGCGGCTGGGGTATAAAAGCATCAGCTGACGCCATCTTCCTCAGTCTTTCTTGCCGCGCGGTGCCCGAAGCAGAAGCAGTTCGCAAGTGCCTGTCTGTCAGCTCCTGTGTTTTACGTATCCAAAGTCATCAAAAAGCTAAGTACCCCATTGGGGAACCTTTTCTTGCCTCAGCCGATGTCAGAAAAAACTGAAAAAGTTAATAACTGTTTGTCTTGTGGTAAACAAATACCTCATAAGGACTTCCATTCTTACTGCCTCCCCTGCCTTGGCCCAGACCACGACGTCTCGGCCTGTGCCACCTGTGCTTGCTTCAATAAGCGCACACTCAGGCGCCGGGCAGAGTTTGCTGAAGAATTTTTTGGCGATAAATACTCTTATAACATGCCGTCTGAACAACCGACACCACATATTTCCAAAAAACGGAAAGACCGGGACCGACATTCTCGGCCCGCGACTTCCACCGACACCACGCCAAAAACTACCGCGAGTGCATCGGTCTCTTCTGAGGCGGTTGTTCCGCCGCTCCGGACCGACTACACCGCTTTACCTGTCACTCCGGCCCCGGAGCCTGCGCCGGTGCCAGTTGTTTCCCCCAGAAACTGAAGCCCAGGATTTGCCTGAGACCATACCCGTGGACAAGGTGACTCCAGCACGTTGGGGCAGCTAGGCCCCCTATGTCTATCAAGGCCTACACACGTGCTAAGGCTGCTAGCCAGGCTAAGTTTCACCCTCCTAAAGCTTTGCCTCAGCTCACTACTGATAAACAAATTATGACTTTAGCTGCAGATTTAATTTCCTTAATCAGAGGCTCCCAGGCCCATCCTGACAGAGGTTCTCAGCCACCTTCTGACAAAAGGCCCAGGGTTGAGCATACAGACACCCTTTCTTCAGATGAAGCCTCTGGTGACTCTGATCACTCAGATACCCAGGAAGAGTCCTTCCAGGTCTATGAGGATTCTGATGCGGAGGAATCTATTCCTTCTGCCCCTCCTCCTGAGGATATTTCTTTTGGGGAAATTCTCCACTCCATGAGAGAGCATTTTCACTGGCAAGGTCAGGAATTCTCCGACTCCAGGAAGCGGCTTCGTGCCTTCCTTAAGCTTCCCCAACACAGGCCTTTAGCTATCCCTCCAGTGTTAGATGTACTTGATGATGTGTACTCAGATTCAAGTGCTTCTCCTGATTCTCTCCCCCCTGCTCCTGTCAAGCCAGACAGATACTACAGGGTTCCTGAAACTCACAAACATTTATTTAAGGCCCATTCTGTTAATCTAGAAACAATTTCCCAGGGGCCCAAAGGGGTGGCCACATCCACGGCCAAAAATCCTTTGCCCTCAGACAGGGAAGCTAGGTCCCTGAAGAGGTGGGGGGAAAAAAGTTTATACCTCATCCACACTTGCCATGAGAGCCCCTAATTGCCTTTTTCATATGTTTCAGTATCGGGATTTCTTGATGGATGATTTGCAGAAAAAGTTAACTTCTCCTGAGCCTTTAGACAGAAAGGCCTTGCAGGATTTGGTCCATATCACTCAGCAGGTTAGCAATCATTTTCTTCAGTGTGGTTATGATGCATTGGAAGCTTCATGTAGGGCAGCTATGACAGGGGCAGTCATTCGTAGACATGCATGGTTGAAAGAACAGGCATTGCCAGATCATGTTAAAGTAAAGCTTCTAGATGCACCTCTGGAAAAACACAAGGTATTTGGTGCTAATGCTTAGGATGTGTTGAAATCAGTTGAGGAAAAGGCTAAATCAGTGCAAACAGTCAAGGATTTCCTCCAGGTTCAGCCACCAAGGTTCAGCAGGAATTGGCCTTCTAAGAACTGGTCCTTTCCAGACACTGACAAGTTTCAAAGGGGAAAAACAGGCGTACCCGAGGAAGAGGACAATACAGAGGCTCCTACAGAGGATGCCAATGGCAACCGACTAATCAGAGAGGTGGCGCAGGGACATCCCCTGCTCCACAGGGACAATCACAATGACTTGACTTTGACACCGCCGACCAAGGCTCAAAGAGAAGCACCTTTAGGCGGAAAATTATCCTTATTTTCAAAAAATTGGCACATTTTAACAAAGGACAAATGGATTCTGGACATAATAGACCAAGGCTATACAGGTTCCACTTCCATACTTTACCAACAAGACAAGGCATGCCAAACCTGCCACAAAATCAAAGGGCAGAGGCATTCAAACAAGTTTCAAAGCTGATAAAAATCAAAGCAATAGAAAAGGTTCCTCCTCAGGAACAAGGCCAGGGATTTTACTCAAGACTGTTCCTTGTTCCAAGGAAAGAAAAGCAATGGAGACCTATATTGGACTTGTCCGCTCTAAACACTTTTCTCATTGTACCAAAATTCAAAATGCTGACGCTACAGCAACTCCTTCCCATGCTGGGCAAGGGGTCTTGGCTGGTTACTCTGGACCTCAAAGAGGCATACCTGCATGTCCCAATCAGACACAGTTGCAGAAGATACCTCAGATTTCTTGCAGGGTCAGAGCATTATCAATTCTCAGCATTGCCTTTTGGCTTATCTACTGTGCCCAGAGTATTCACGAAATGCCTGGCATCAGTAATTGCACACTGCAGACTCCAGGGGATACAAATATACCCTTACCTGGACGACTGCCTTATACAAGCGGACAGCAAGCAAGCCTTGACAAAAAACTTGAATTATGTCATTTACTTACTACAGGCTTTGGGATACACAGTCAACCTACAAAAATCAAGACTACTGCCATCCCAACAAATAATTTTTCTAGGAGCCAAACTAGACACAGAATCACAAATGGCTTACCTCACAGAAGAGAAGCAAGAACAATTACCACATTACTTCAAAAGCCTAGCAAAGCTCACCCAGATGACTGCAAGGAAAATCCTGTAGGCCCTGGGTTTCATGGCATCTTGCATTCTACTGATTCCACTGGCAAGACTACACATGAGAAAACTGCAATGGTACCTAAAAAGTCTATGGTCTCAACACAGCCGCAACCTAGAAGCAATTATCCCACTCATCCCATGTCTAAAAAGGGAATTTTTGTGGTGGGCCCGAGCAAGCCAGTCAAACAAAGGTATGCCTTTCAACAAACCTCAAACAAGCCAAACCATTACAACGGATGCCTCAGACCATGGATGGGGGGCGCACATGGAGGGCCGATGCATTCAAGGGCAATGGACCCCCAGGAAGTACATCTACACATCAATCAAAAAGAGATGTTAGCAGTAATTCATGCAATCGAGGCCTTCGGAAAATATCTTCAACAAGGCCATCAGCTAATAAAGACAGACAACACCACTGTTATGTGGTACGTAAACAAGCAGGGAGGTACTCATTCTTACCCCCTTTGCAGACTAACAATGACTCTTTGGGAAAAGTCAGCTGCAATCCCAGTTTGTTCCAGGCAGGGACAATGTTCTGGCGGACAGTCTAAGCAGAAACATCCTGGACCCGCACAAATGGATGTTACATCCAGACATTTTTGCTCAAATAACTCATGCATGGGGGAGGCCGGACATAGATCTCTTTGCCTCCCACCTCAATCATCATCTGAAAAAGTTCTGCTCGAGGACACACCATCCACAAGCCTGGAGAATAGATGCTCTCTCATTCAGCTGGAACTCTCTAACAATCTGTGCATTCCCACCTCTACCATTAATGACCAAGGTGTTACTGAAGATCAAAGCAGAGCAACCGAAAGGCATCTTAATAGCTCCAGATTGGCCAAGACAGCACTGGTATCCATTACTAAGGAGCATAACTTGCACCAACCCATGGCCCCTGCCTCAATGGCCTCTACTCTTGACTCAGCACAATTACAGGACGGTTCATCTCAACCTGCAAACTCTGCAGCTGACAGCCTGGAGGGTTCCATGATTTCTACCCATATCTCTCTTTCCAAGGAAGTTCAACAAATATTTTTGGAAGCACGCAGACCTTCCACCAGAAAGACTTATTCAGCCAAATGGAAGAGATTCAACATCTGGAATACCAACAAGGGACAGGATGCATCAGTTATGAGCATCCCACAGATACTGGAATACTTGGCAGAAATGCTGCATAATGGACTTTCCTATTCTTCCATAAAAATACACGCTTCAGCAATTTCAGCATCATACAACACTGATCCTCCTGTGTTTTCACATCCTTTACTAAGACAATTTCTAATAGGGATAAAGAATATCAAGCCTTCCAGAAAACCACCAGTGCCTGCATGGGACCTCAACTTCGTGTTGGAAAAATTAACTCTTCCTCCTTTTGAACCAGCAGCATCTTCAGAATTGTAATTTCTTTCCTGGAAAACAGTTTTCCTGTTGGCAATTACCTCAGCAAGAAGAGTTTCGGAGATACAGGCCCTCATGGCAGTACCTCCATTTCTCATTTTTCATCAGGACAGGGTTTCTTTAAGAACCAATCCTTCTTTTATGCCAAAAGTGATATCCAGGGTGTCTCTAAATCAAGCAATTCACCTGCCCACCACCTTCCCCAATCCTCAAAATAAAGGGGAAAAGCTGCTGCACACTTTGGACATACACAGACAACTACGCTACTACTTGGACAGAACAAAGGCCAACAGAAAGTCTGACCAACTATTTGTAGCATACGCTCCTGGAGTGCAAGGAAAGGCAATTTCCAAACAAACAATTTCAAAATGGATTGGACATTGCATCAGATTCTGTTATTCTTTCCATGGAAAGGGTGTGCCAGCCAATATCGGGCCACACTCCACCAGAGCTACAGCCACCTCCACAGCCTTCCTAAGAGGGGTGGCTACAAAGGACATTCTAGAAGCTGCTACATGGAGCTCCGTGCATACATTTTCCAAGCACTACCACCTGCCTTTATATTCCAGACCCCGAGCAGGCTTTGCTTCGGCAGTCCTGCAGGGCATTTTAGCTACACCTTCCTTATCTTAGAGCCTACCACCCCCAGCTTGGCTATGGTATTCAACCCATATGTAAGGACTGCAGTTGCATTCTTGAAGGACATAGTACAGTTTTGTACCTCCCATAAATGTAGATGTCCGATAGATATGCAACTGCAGTCAGGTTTTCTCTCCCTCCTACCCCTCTGTGTATTGGGTCCACTTCCCCCCTTTTATACTTAGCTGGGGATATCTGATGTTAAGTTGTCAATCTCGCCTTCATTCTTGCTGGATGGGTTCGGAGCCGATCCTCGGCTCCGACTCGGCACTAGCTTTAGCTCGAGAACTCCTTTTACCAGCTCGAGGCAACCCTATATCCCATGATGCAAGGCGGAACTACCCCAGATCTCGTTTGCCGCTTAGCGAAAGAGGTCTCCTTTGCCAGCTGAGGTAAGTTTTTCTTGTTAAAGAAGAAAAAAGTTTAGTTAGGGGTTTAATTTCCCTTCAGTGTTAGGTTAGCCTGTATTTAGTACAGCCCACCCTATTCCCTTCCTTTTTAAACTTTTAAAATAGTTTTTTCAGTTAAAGTTTTAGTCAGGCCTAGTTCCCCAAGTTATTCCCTTCCTGTGTGTCTGTGTAGGGATTAAGTTGTGTGTTTGTGGGGACTGTTTGTGTATATCCTTTTAGGATGTCTAGGAAGGCAAGGTCTCAGGCTTCAAGAAGTGTGACCAGTGCTGTCAGAAGATGTCCCTGACATACGGTCACACTTCTTGTGTATTGCCTGGGGCCTTTGCACCTGCAGGACTCCTGTGCGTTGTGTCATGCCTTTAGCCAGAGAGTCCTGCAGGAAAGGAGGAACAAACTGATCCTCCGAGGTTTGTTAAAACCTGAAGGTTCTACTCCTAAGCAAGGGCAGGAAAACCTCTTAAGCCACGAAGGCTCAGGCTACAGTGTCCAAGCCTCCTCCGGTGGCTCAGGCTCCCGAGGCGATATCGGCTCCGGCTGGAGCCGATGCTTCTTCTACTAGCGTAGTGGGTTCGGTGCCGGCCGGCTCCGATACCCTGACTACTGTTGCCTTGTCGGCTCCGGCTGGAGCCGACACTTTATCCCGCATCGGGCCGAGATCCTCGGCTCCATCTGGAGTTCAAGGGACTTCGGCTCCGATGGCTCCGGCCCGTAAGAGATCCCGGTCCCCTTCGATACTAAGTATTCACTCGGCTCCGGGGTCTCCTCTTTTGTTCGGAGCGGAGCCATCGGAGCCGATCTTCGAGATCTTCCAGGCTGTCTGACCACGATTTGGAGAGGGTGGTAAGCAGGCTGTTGAAGTCTCAGGCACTGGCCCAAATGCTCCATAGCCCGTCTCAACAGACTTCGGCTACAGCCCCAATTCTTGAGATTCCTCCTCCGACTCCACACCAGAGTTCGGAGCCGGAGCTTCTTGGGACAGCGACTGTTTCGATGCCGGAGCCGATACATCCTTCGGCTCCGTCATCCTCGGCTCCGATCTCCTCCTTGAGACTTTCCTTGGAGGGATCCGGTCGTCGGGTTTCCACTGTCGGCTCCGAGGGGGCTAGTGGCATCGGACCCTTGTCCGACCCCGCTCTCCCTCTCGGAGCTTCGGCTTTGGTAAGCTCGGCGCCGACATCGGCCTCGGAGCCTTCTCTCCTTGGAGCCGACCATTCCTGTTTCTTCGGAGCGGGTGTGCTCAGGTCTCCCGGGGAGAGGAGCCTTTGAGGTGATGAGGAGTGTCCTGGCCTCTGAGCCTGGTCAACGGTCTATCCCTCTAGCTCCTCCCTCATCAGTGCCTGCAGATGCCTCTTGCTCTCAGGCCCAGGGATCCATCGCCCCAGGTTTCCCCACTGGGAATTTCCTCCTCTTCCGAGGTTTCTCCTGACCCTGCAGGGGAACCCCTCGGAAGAGGAGGTGTAAGAGGAAACACACAGACTCCCCTGAGTCTACTACATCTGATACCGACTTAGATGAGTCGGAGCGTTCCCCACGGTCCCCTCTGAGGATGTCTCATTTTCAGACATCCTTGAGCTCCTCAAACAGAGGGGAATTGGCCCTCCATTGACCCCTCCGAGGATGAGTCGGTATACCTGGAGGCTTTGGATCCCGACCCTCCACCTCCTGGGTGTCTCCGCCTTCGACCCACTCATGCAGGTAGTGGCTCGGAAGGCGTGGGCTCCAGATTCTGTGGAACCTGTCCCCAGGAGACCATCCAAGTTCATCACGGCCCCTTCGGACAAACAGTTCCTGTCCAAAGGTGTCTCTGTGGATGCTATGGTGGTGGCGGCCACTAAGAAGGAACTGGCTGATCCTTCAGTACCTGTCCATCCTCCTAATAAGGATTCTAGGACCATGGACAGGTATGGAAAGCGGATGTTTTCTTCAGCGACCTTTGCAATGCGTTAAGCTGAATTACCTTTGTCACTTCACCAGGCTTCAACGAGATATTCTCAAGGAACTGGGAGAAGTAGTCCAGGATCCTTCAGCTGCTGGGGCTCAGGAAAAGATTGCCTCTCAGCTAGCTATCCTGAATTCGATATCTAACTCCTCCATGCGGCTCATATCTTATGCAGCCGATGGAGCGAGCAGGGCCGCAGGCACAGGTGTTGCTCTTAGGCGCCAAGCCTGGATGCGGCTGTGTAATTTTGCAGACCCCTTTAAGGCGTCCTTCACCAACACCCCTTTGACGGTTCGGCTTTGTTCGGACCTCAGGTGAAGGATACTTTGACCAGATGTGAACAAGACGGTAAAACTCTTTCTGCCGTTGGAGTCCAGTTTTCCACTCCTTCTAGACCATATCCCAAGGGTCAGAAGGGGAAGATGTGGTTCCGTAAATCCCAAGGAGCTACACGGACACACGTGGTCAGTTTACCCCTAGAGGCAGAGGGGTAACAATAATAGACGCCGCCCTAGAGGCAGGGGGTCCTCAGAACCAGGGCAACAGGGAGCCTCTTCCTGAGAAGCCCTTTCAGCATCCCTGAGGTGTTGCCCGACTGTCCACCCTTGGAGGCAGTCGGGGAAGAATTCGCTGTACCCAGTAGCCTGGCAATCCCTATCACAAGAGAAGTGGGTACAGTCGATTATATCCGAGGGTTACAAAATCCCTTGAAAGGTTTCCCGTACCTCTACAATCCCTTCCAGACATCTCACCCGGTCAAAGGGATTTGGCAAAACAGGAAGTTTCAAAACTCCTGGGAAAAAGAGCCATCCAAACAGTGCCGGCAGACCAAGTAGGATCCGGCTTCTACTCAAGATTCTTTTTGGTCCCCAAAAGGACGGGAGATTGGAGACCAATACTAGACCTAAGCAGACTAAACAAGTCTGTCAAAAAGGCAAGATTCCGGATGGTCATGCTGCAATCCATTCTGCCCTTTCTGGGCAAGGACAACTGGATGTGCTCGATAGACCTTCAGGATGCGTACCATCATATAAAGATTCACAGACGCTCCAGAAGGTTTCTCCGCTTTCGGCTGGGAGCCAGTCATTACCAATTCAGAGCACTGCCCTTTGGCCTCACTTCAGCCCCCAGAGTGTTCACCAAATGCATGGCGGTGGTCACAGCTCACCTGAGACGTCGAGGATTCCAAGTGTTTCCTTATTTGGACGACTGGCTCCTCTCCGCCACCTCCAAGGATCAGCTTCTTCGGTCCAGAGACTACACCTTACAGCTTTGCAAGAGTCTAGGAATTTCGGTGAATTCTGAAAAATCCTCTCTGCTGCCTTGCCAATCTATCACCTTTATAGGCGCAGAGTTAGATACCGTCAAAATGTTAGCCAGGCTAACAAATCAAAGGATTCTGGACATCCAGAAATTTGTTCAGCTTCTGTTACAAAGCAACAAGGTCAAAGCCAGGTTTGTCTTGAAGGTTCTAGGCCTAATGGCTGCAGCCATTGTTCTTCTTCCACTAGCTCGCTTCCACATGCGTTTCCTGCAGTGGATGTTGTTCACTTGCAGTGGTCGTACCAACGATCTGCCCATGAGACACGAGATCTTAGTGACACAGTCTTGCAGGGCTCATCTACGATGGTGGGTATCTTCCCTCTTCTTCATCAGGGCCGACCATTTGTTCCCCTCCTCCAGTTGCCACAGTCACCACGGATGCCTCTCTGATCGGGTGGGGGCATTATCAGGGCAGGATGGTCCACGGACGTGGCAACCCATAGAATACCACCTGCACATAAATGTCCTGGAGATGAGAGCAGTGCTTTTAACGTTGCAAGCCCTCGACGACTTTCTTCCCACAGGGACTGTTGCAGTACAGACGGACAACATGTCCGTGGTCTGGTACATCAACAAACAGGGCGGAACCAGGTCCTATCCCTTATGTCGAGAAGCTCTCAGACTTTGGCAATGGGCGATCTCTTCTCAGCGGTTTCTGATAGCAATGCACATCCCCGGCAGGTCCAACCTATTGGCGGACAGGCTAAGCAGATCCATTCTGATGCCTCACGAGTGGTCTCTCAATCAGTCGGTAGTGGATCAGATTTTTCTGAAGTGGGGCACCCCTTGTTGCGATCTTTTCGCTACCCCTCAAAACAGCAAGTGCCCAGATTACTTCACACTATTTCCTCTTCCGGGCCAACCCTTGAGAGACTCTCTAACCCAGGATTGGCCTCGGGGACTTCTTTATGCTTTTCCTCCCTTTCCATTGATTCCACAAGTCATTCAGAAAGCCACCGTTTTGAGAGCCAAATTGATCCTCATTGCTCCATATTGGCCTCGACAAATTTGGTTTCCGTCTCTACATCATCACCTTCTGGTGCAGCCCTGGCATCTGGACCCAGTTCGGATCTTTTGATCCACCAGTCGGGTCAGCAGCACCGAGCCATTCATTCTCTCAACCTCACTGCTTGGTTGCTCCACTTCCTTCCCTAGCCAGGCTACCAATGATTTCGGACTCAGTCAGAGACATTTTAGTGTCTTCTTTAAAGTCGTCCACTAGAACTGTTTATGCTAGCAAGTGGCGACGTTTTTCTATTTGGGCAAACGCCAGAAATATTGATCCTTTCACGCTCCTATACATTCTGTTTTGGATTTCCTGGCGGAGGTTTTTCATTCGGGATCGTCATCATCTACAGTCAAAGTACAAATGGCTGCTATTTCCAAATTTCATGTTGGCTTGCAGGACAATAACATCATGTCTCATAGGTTATGCAAAGCCTTTTTGAGAGGAGTTTTCTCCTAAAACCGCCTGTGAAACATCCTCCTCCGCAATGGGATCTGAACTTAATGTTGGCATCCCTAATTCTACCTCCTTCGAACCGTCTGCTACGTGTTCTTTAAAGTTGTTGACATGGAAAACTATATTTTTGCTGGCTGTTACTTCTGCAAGAAGAGTTTCTGAGATTCAGGCCCTCTGTATTCGTTCACCTTATCTGGTGTTTCATAAGGATAGGGTTTCGCTCAGAACTAACCCTTCCTTTCTTCCCAAGGTTGTATCTCAAGCCAATATTAACCAATCTATTGATCTACCAGTTTTCTTTCCTAACTATTCTGACAGAGCTGAACAGAAGCTGCATTTTTGGATGTTCATCGTCAGCTCAGGTACTACTTACATAGGACTAAACAAGTTAGAAAATCAGACCAATTGTTTGTCTCCTATGCAGGAAACAGGTTGGGTCTTCCAGTATCTAAAGTGACCTTATCTAGATGGTTGACTTCCACCATTTCCTATGTGTACTCTCTAAGGGCAAACAACTATCTTCTAAGCCAAAAGCACATTCGACCAGGAGTCTATCCACTTCTGTAGCCTTTCAGGATAGACTTCCCATTGACACTATTTGTGCAGCAGCTACTTGGGCCACGCCTCATACCTTTGTGTCTCATTACAAGTTGGATTTGGCCTCCAGAGATAGGGCCAGTTTTGGTTCCACTGTTCTCAAGAGTCTGTTCCATTGAGCCACCGGGATACAGGTGCTAGGACCTTGGTCCCATCCAGCAAGAATGAAGGCGAGATTGACAACTTAACATTTAGAAGTTATGTACCTACCATAACGTTCCATGTTAGTTGTCTTCTCGCCTTCTTTCGTCCCTCCCTCCTTCCCCCTGGCCTGGACAGATCTTGGAGAGTTCCTATTAGATTGCTTCCTCTGGAGCATTGTTATGAGGACTTCTTTTAGGAACCATGGTTCCTAATTATATTAGGATAAGTCTTTAGCAGGGTTAGTTAGCTGCCAAACGAGATCTGAGGTAGTTCCGCCTTGCATCATGGGATATAGGGTTGCCTCGAGCTGGTAAAAGGAGTTCTCGAGCTAAAGCTAGTGCCGAGTCGGAGCCGAGGATCGGCTCCGAACCCATCCAGCAAGAAAGAAGGCGAGAGAAGACAACTAACATGGAACGTTATGGTAGGTACATAACTTCTAATTATGGTGTATCTGTTTATTGCTATTGTGTTTGTCTGGAATTTTTATCCAGTTCTAAATTTAGCCTTCCTTGGAGGGCACCTGGCATCTGGGGCAAGAAACACTGAGGAAGATGGCGTCGGCTGATGCTTTTATACCCCAGCCACTCTGATGTCGGGGAGGAGGCGACATCAGCCGACGCCGGACCCAGACTTTGGAATCCAGCCGACCGAGGGCTGCCTGAGGCAGGACAACCCATATGTAAGGACTGCAGTTGCATATCTATCGGGCATCTACATTTATGGTAGGTACAAAACTGTACTTTCTGTAGACCCAGAATTTCATATACAGTGGATATAAAAAGTGTACACACCCGTGTTAAAATGCCAGGCTTTGGGGATATTAAAAGAGACCGCAATACATAATTTCAAAACTTTTCCCTCCTTTAATGTGACCTATAACCTGTACAGTTCAATTGAAAAACAAACAAATCTGTTAGGAGACAAACATAAAAAATAAATGTACAGTAAGCTTGTTATACTTTGTTGAAGCACCTTTTGATTTAATTACAGCATTTAATCTTCTTGGGTACACACCTGCCATCAATTTAAAGAGACTCTGATTAACCCCAAGTAAAGTTCAGCTGTCCTAGTAAGATTGACATATACTCGGTTGCTTGCTACAGCAAAAGCCATGATTCACAGAGAGCTTACAAAGCATCAAAGGTTGTATTTAAGGTTTTCTGTGTCTAGATCAGATTATCAGTTCCCTGCATTGCCCTATGGTTTATCTGCTGCTGTAGTGGTATTCACAGTGTGTAGCTGCTGTGATAGCCTACTGCAGACTGCAAGATATTTACATTTTTCATTATTTATATGTTTGACTCCTCACAAGATTATTTTCCCATGGTGTGTACTAGATACCTCAGTTTAAAAAGTTTTCTTTCACAGGCAAAAATAGATTTGTTTCTAAATATATTCATGATTTTTTCCACTCGTACTCTTTTGTCTGCCACAGAATTTCTCAGGGTTTTGGATTGTGTGGCTTTTATGATTCTTGTAGTTCTAGTAATTCCCTACATGAGGAAAATCCAGATGTTTTTAAAATCTGTATGGTATCGATATCAGCATCCCCTGATATTGCATACTTCAGTTTCAGTATTTGTGAAATGGAGTGTTTTTGATCGAAATACCACATTTATAAGACTTCAGGTCTCCCATTTTCCCTTCTAGCTCCAGCACAGTCTGTGACAACTGACACCTCAGACTTTGGTTAGAGAGTTGTGTCTTGTGAGATAAATATTTACAGGCTCTTTGGGACAGAAAAGACAAAAACACAAAATGTAGAAGTTGTTTGCACTTAATGCTCTTAAATCTCTCAGTCATTTGTGGTACTCTGGTACACTACAAGTGTTTATAGACAAAATAGTGAATGTGATACATATACTGGGGGAACCAGGCCTTATCTGCTGTGCAGACCAGCTGTGGTAGCCTGGTTTGTAGCTTTTCAGCACAGTCCCTCTGTGCAGGCATCTTGCATACCATCAGAGTAAAATTGTATGAAGGCAAGCTGCACCAGGACAGACCCACACAAATGGAAATTTAATTAGGGAGTCTTCAAATAATTGATTCAGGTGTAGAGAACACCACAGATCTTTTTCCCTCCACTCACAACAATCAGTTTGCAAAATTCTGCACTAGAGCTGCTTGCAAGAAGGCCTGGAAGACCGATATTTTTCCTTTTCTTGGACAAGAATATTCCTATATGCTTCAGAAGGACTTTCCAAAATGTATCATGGTAACTCATTTCTAGCCTAGGCAACAATGATTCTGCTTTCTTTAGGAAATAGCCAACGCAATTGCCATAAGCGTCCTCACAAACTGGTCGTACTCACACTCTGCAAAGGGTGATCCCAGACAACTGCAACTGACTGTCTGGATTATATAATCTTACTGTCATTTAGGTACCTGTTGTCTGAATATGCAGCAAGTATTAAAGAAGTATAGAAAATCTGCCCTTAACAAAGCCGAATTGGGTAGGATCCAGTGTTTGGAGGTTCCCAATGTCTTTGTTTATGAGTTTCATGATGATACGCTCCATAGCTTTGCAGGCCAGGCTAGTCAGGCTTAATGGGCGATAGTTTCTGGGGTCCGTTGTGGCACCACCTTTGTGGAGTGGGACCACTGTTGCTGTACTCCATTCCTTGGGTACATATCCTGTAGTAAGGCTGCGATTGAACAGTGACTTTATGTGAGGGTTCAGTTCTTCTTGGAGTTTGTGTAAGGCGCAGCCCGGGACACCATCCGGTCCCATTGATGCTGTGTTTTTTGCTTTGGAGAGGGCAGATCTCACCTGTGCATCTGTGATGTCAGGGAGGCTACACTCTGTTGGGATAGACATTTGCTCTTTTGGGGGGGAAGGGGGGGCGAAGTTTGCACTGAACCTGTCTGCCAGGATGTTGGCAGTGTCTGTGGATCTTTGGCTTCAAGGTTGGAAGTTGAGCTTTTTCTAAAATGAGTACTGCACATTAGACCCCTAAGAAAACCTATCCCCCCTCCTTGGGACCTTAATGTGTTGGAAAAACTTACCTTACCTCACCTCTCTTAAAACCAGCTGATGACTCCACTCTACAACACTGCACATGGAAAACTGTTCTTTGGTGGCTATTACTTCAGCCAGGAGGGTCTTTGAACTTCAAGCCCTCATGGCTTCTCCCCCCTTTCACAGTTTTCCATAGGGATAAGGTTTTCCTGCATATCCAACCCATCCATGTTTAAGGTCGTTAATGAACTCTTCGTCAATAAAGCCATCAATCTGCCTACTTTCTTCCCTTCGCCACAATCCTCTAGCGAAAGGATCCTCCCACTTCTTGGATGTGCATAGACAACTCCGATACTACTTGTCTAAGACCAAATCCATTTGAAAATCAGATAGGCTCTTTCTCTCCTACCACCCAAGAGCCCTGGGAATCCCTGTTTCCAAGCAGACTATTTCTTTTTGGATTTCTAGAGCCATTATCTTCTGCTACACAGCCAGAAACGCCCTTTCCCAGTAAAGGTGCACTCCACAAGGGCTGTGTCCTCTTCTGGGGCTTTCTTTAAAGGCCTGGATACAGCTGCCATTTTAGAGGTAGCTACATGGTCATCTGTCCACACTTTCACCAAACATAAGTTGCATGTCATTTCCAGGTCCAGAGCAGGTTTTGCAAGGGACGTTTTGCATGGCTTTGTGGAAAACACCTCTGTTCCTCCTCCCAATCCTATTGTATCGTGGGCTTTGGCACTTTCCCTCATGTAATGGATACTGCAGCGTATGAGTAGAAGGACATAATGTAAGTTTTGTAAAATCTTACCATAACCTTAGATGCACCCCCCCCATCCCCCCCCCCCCCCGATGCGTGCCTTGACTCCTGTGTACTCGCTCCCTTCAGGTTGGTGCCCAGCGGCATTCATTTCTGATGTAGGTGCGTGCTGATGTCCACTTTATACCTGACATTTGTTTATGGCTGACATACTCTGGGTGATGCCGGCCATCACACGTACCTTCACAGTAGCATTTCTTTGGTAATATGGCTGGCTGTACGAGTCAACCGGAGGTGGACTCCCTCATGTAAAGGATACTGCAGCATGTAGAAGAGAAGGATATCTAAGGTTATGGTAAGATTTTACACAACTATACTATATTTGGTATTAGTAGACTCTTATTCCAGTCGGCTTGAGATTGACCTGCTTCCTAACCTAACATCTAGCACTGTCATTACTAAGTTAAAGAAACATTTTTTGTCCATGGTAGTCTGTACATAGTTATTTCTGACAATGGTGCACAGTTTACAAGTCAGTAGTTCAAAAGATTTGCTTGAAACATGGGACTTTGTGGATATTCAGGCATACCAATAAATGAGCAGTCAAATGGCTTGGCTGAACATGCAGTTCAAAGTGCAAAATGGCTGTTAGAGAAATCAAAATGAGATAATACCAATGTTTTTCTAAATCTCCTGAATTTCAGGAACGTTCCTCACAATACTTTTCTTGATTCACCTGCCAAGAGGTTAATGTCAAGACAAACTAAAACTACACTACCATTTAGTAAGAATTTGTTGGTTCCATGTGCTAAAAACAACAAAGCAGTAAAAACTCGACCTCTAAAGTGTTTTTCCCGAAAGTTCTACTGTGACAAAACCAGCAAACCTCTGAATCCATTAAAAGAAGGAGCAATAGTGAGGATGCAGACAGCAAAAGGATTTGATCAAATTGTACTTGAAACATTTGTGTGAAGAACCAATATCGTACATTGTGGAATCTCAAGGGATGGAATTTAGGCAGAATTGGAAATGTTTATTACTGGTGTCAGAGCCTGTGTTACAGAATTTTGCCTATAATGGAGACTAATTCTCAATTTGTCCAGTGTTCCTGTTGCAGAGAACATTTCATCATTTATTTCTGTTCCTGAAAATATCCTTGAAAAATCTAGAAGCAGAACATTCCTCAGCGACTGTCCCTGTAGCTAAACCCATTTCTAACTATTAGATTATGGGGTCGGGTCGTATCTCAAGACCTGTTCTTAGATGCACGGCAACCTGGACATGATTGCTTTGTTTGTTATTGTCTGTATAATTTGCATACCTATTCAATTGTCATTGTCAGTGCAAGGCAGATGGTCAGAGAGGGAGGATGTAGATCAGTGTGCATATGATGTACCTTTTAAGAAGCATTTCATTCAGGAGGCACGTGCAAGCAGAAGTGCCATTTTGAGTGAGCAGCCAGACTGAAAGCATGTATGTATGCAGCAGTCAGTTTGCTTAAGTTTAGTGGTCTAGTCATCCATCTTGATGTGTTTGTATGTAATAAACTACTTAAACGAGCACCCAAGCCTCATCGTCTTATTTAGATACACAGGACGAGCGACTTTAGTCTTGTCATATTGGGTGAAACTCTGTTTCCCCGGAAAATGAGTATTCTGCTGTTTGGCTTTGGTATATAGTGGGTGGACTCCATGAACAAGATTCTGGTTAGTTGGCAAGTTACATCATGCCATCCTTTTAAAATTTTGCATATTTTTGCCTTTGCACTTGTGAATCTGTAACAGTAGTTTTTTCTCCACTATGGATTCCTGGTTATTTGTATGGCTTCCTTCCCTCCTTTTGATTCACAGTGTGATCTTAAATGTTGAAAAGAGAGAGACGACCTCGAATTCTAGTAGTACTAGCATACTCCTATGAATTGTAATACCATGCTTTCGCAGCTTCCTGCAGCAGGTCATTTTGCTTGCCTTTCTGTGATTTGACACACACACACACACACATACACCAACACACCCAGCAACACCAACACACCCAGCAACACCAACACACACACACACACACACACACACACAAACGCACAAATTTATTTCTAATATTGCTTTACATGACTGGTACTTAAGGATTAATAATGTTTACATTTAGTCTATTTGAAACGTAGGCCTTGGAAATGTAATGGATTCAGGTCTCTATACAAGTATTTACTAACAGATATATTTTTCATATTGTTTTGTAATGAGAACTAATGTTTTTTTTTTTCCCCTACCCTGCTTTATCTTAATAGCTGAATGGGAGATTCAGATTTCCTGCAGAACATCTGCCAGCTGTTTAAAGTATAATGTGCTGAAGTGGGTCTGTTGGGTAGCAGTAATGTGGAGATGTTCATCGTGTTACACTGCTGCAGTCATCACACTTGGGTTATCCTGCCGTCAGGCAGTCCCGCAGTCGGCCAGAGTTCCAAAGTTTTGGTCCGGCATCGGTTGCTGTCACTTCTTCCCTGACATCAGTGCGCCAGGGGTATATAAGATGCATCCGATGCCATTTTCTTCAGTCTTTCTTGCTATGCGGTGCCCGAAGCAGAAGCAGTTTGCAAGTGCCGGTCGGCCGACTCCTGAGATTTTCGAAGTCGAATTTCAGATCCAAAGTCTTCAATAAAGCTAAGTACCCCATTGGGGAAACCTTTTCTCTTGCCTCAGACCGATGTCAGAAAAAGGTAATAATTGTATTTCTTGTGGAAAGCAAATACCTCATAAGGACTTCCACTCTTACTGTATTCCATGCCTAGGCCCTGATCACGACGTCACTAGTTGTCGGTTTTGTGCTAGATTTAACAAACATACTATTAAAAGACGTTTTGATTTTGCTTTGCACTACTTTGGCCGAAGGTTCAATTATACTATGCCGTCAGATCAACCGACTACTGCAATACCGAAAAAACGCAAAGACAAGGATAAAGACAGACATCCGAGGTCCAAAACTGACGACAAAGCCTCTTCTAGGCCAGTCACCCGTTCTCAGGCGCTTTCGCAGCCTCTGATACCCGCTACCTCAGAGCCACAGGCCGCCTCAGACTCCCACGTGGAGACAACTAGGCCTCTGGAAGCTCAAGGTATTGGGCCTACGGAAACTAATCCCTCAGATGGGTTCGGAGCCGCTGAGCAGGCATCTGCTTCTGAGGGTGTTTTCAGACCTTCACAACTCACCATTAAAACTACAGCCAAGACAAAAGTACCACTAAAGGCAAAGAAACAAGTACAGCATTCTCCTGGACAAGCCTCCATGCCTAAGAAACAGATGCTTAAAATGGCCGAAGACCTCATTACTATAATCAGGGGTTCCCATCCCCCTCCTGAGAAAAGGCCTCGGCAGGATACAGACTACGATTCCTCTGATCAGGTTTCCATTTCCTCTGATTCCTCTTCAGACCAGGGCTGCTCTCTATCCCCCTATGAGGACTCTGATGCTGAAGAATATATCCCTTCAGCCTCTCCTCCTGAGGATTATTCTTTTGGGGAAACTTTACATACCATGAAGGAGCATTTCCATTGGGAAAGTCAGGATTACTCAGAATCTAAGAAAAGGCTCAGAGATTTCCTTTTATTGCCTCAGCACAGGCCCCTGGCTATTCCGCCTGTGCTAGATATTGTGGATGATGTGTTCTCTGAATCCAGCTTATCTCCCGATTCCTTGCCCCCCTGCACCAGCCAAGCCAGATAGGTAATACAGAGTCCCTGACTCTCAAAAGTTTCTTTATAAAAACCCTTCTGCTGATCCAGAAACTATTTCCCAGGGTCCAAAAGGGGTTAAGGCTTCCATTGCAAAATATCCAGTACCCTCTGACAGAGATTCCAGAGCTTTGGATAGATAGGGGAAGAAAGTATACACTTCTGCAGCTTTAGCAGTAAGAGCTTTAAATTGCCAATTTCACATGCTTAAGTACCAACAATATTTAATGGCTCAATTAAAACAGAAAATGCTTGCAAGCTTAAAAACTCCTGATTGTAAAGAAATGCAGGATTTATTGCATGCAGTTGAACAGGAGGAAAACATACTCTGCAATGTGGTTTTGATTCTCTAGAGGCCTCTTGTAGAGCCGCAGTTACAGGTTCAGTGATTCGAAGGCATGCTTAGTTAAAAGAATAGTTTACCTGATCATGTTAAGGCAAAATTATTGGATGCTTCTTTACAGCATGATACCTTGTTTGGTGTTAAGGCAGAAGAAGTGTTAAAGGAAATGGAGGATAAAGCTAAATCTATGCAAACAGTCAAGGATTTCTTACAGGTACAGCCACCTCGATTTAGCAGAAATTGGCCTACAAAAAATTGGTCCTTGTCGGTGTCAAACAGACCACAGAGAGGCAGATACAGATGCCCAAGAGGCAGATCTCAACCCCAAAGCTCAAACAGACAACGACAGTGGGGCACCTCAACCCCAAAAGGAGGTGAGGACAAGTCTCAACCTTACAGGAAACGGGTCACAATGACTTTCCCCTTCGTACGCCAAGCACCTCCCTTTTGGAAGCCCCCTTGGGGGGAAAACTAGCACCTTTTTCTCAAAACTGGCAAACAATCACCCAAGACAAATGGGTACTAAATATTGTGTCTCAAGGTTACAGGTACCACTTTCATACTTTACCAAGGCTAAAAATAATGCCAGACCTGCCACCAAATCAATGGGCAGAGGCACAAAAACAAATTTCAGCCCTCATGGACATGAGAGCTATTCAAAAAGTACCACAGCAGGAACAAGGACAAGGATTTTACTCAAGACTCTTCCTGGTCCCCAGAAAGGACAAGGCCTGGAGGCCCATACTAGACCTTTCAATTCTAAATACTTGGATATTCCGAAATTCAAAATGTTGACATTACAGCAGCTTCTACCCATGCTGGGCAAGAACGCTTGGCTTGTTACTCTGGACCTCAAAGAGGCATACCTGCATGTCCCCATCAGACAAAATTGCAGAAGATACCTCAGATTCAAAGATGGTACAATGCACTACCAATTCTCTGCACTGCCCTTTGGCCTATCTACTGCGCTTAGGGTCTTCACAAAGTCCTGGCACCAGTAATTGCTTTTTGCAGACAAAAAGGAATTCAAATATATCCATACCTGGACGACTGCCTTATTCAAGCAGAGACAAAGGACATCCTTCTACAGCATCTGGCGTTTAAAAAAAAGGTTGCTAACTTCTGTAGAGGGTACACAGTAAATGAAAAGAAGTAAAAACTAGTGCTCTCACAACAGATTATATTCCTGGGTGCCAGCTTAAATACAACGGCCCAGATGGCTTACCTCACGCCAGACAGATTCAACTAACTCAGTCTTTTCATTTAGTGGCAAAAAAGTCCCATCTCCCTGCAAGAAAAATTCTGCAGGCCCTGGGATTCATGGTATCCTGCATACTACTAATACCATATGCCAGACTGCATATGAAGAAACTACAGTGGTACCTAAAAAGTGTTTGGACTCAACACTCTCACAGTTTAGAAGCAGTAATACCAATGATTTCCTGCCTACAACAGGAGTTTCGATGGTGGGCACAGGCATGTCACCTAAACAAGGGTCAGCCTTTCACCCTACCCACAGCCAGGCAGACTCTAGCAACAGATGCTTCGGATTACGCCTGGGGAGCACACATGGCAGGAAAATGCATTCAGGGCAAGTGGACCACAGACCAGATGCATCTTCACATCAATCAAAAAGAGATGTTGGCTGTTCAAAATGCCCTAACAGCTTTCAAGGACCTTCTGCATCCAGGATAATTATTATTAAAGACAGACAACACCACAGTAATGTGGTACATAAACAAGCAAGGGGGCACTCATTCTTACTCCCTATGCAGGCAAGCCATGACCTTGTGGAATACATCTCTAATGTACCAAGTTCACTTGCAAGCACAATCCCTGCCAGGAAAGAAAAATACTCTGGCAGACTATCTGAGCAGAAATATCATGGACCCTCACGAATGGAAATTGAATCCACAAATCTTTAGCATGGTAACGCAAAAATGGGGATGCCCAGACATAGATCTTTTTGCCTCCCCACTGAATTGCCAACTACAAAAATTCTGCAGGACTTAACACAAACAAGCATGGAAAGTGTATGCTCTTTTGTTCAGCTGGGGAAACCTAAAAATTTATGCCTTCCTGCCTCTGCCTCTCCTTTCAAAGGTACTCCTAAAAGCCAGACAAGAGAAACCACAGATTATCCTGATTGCTCCAGACTGGCCACGTCAGCACTGGTACCCTATCTTAAGGAACATAGCTCAAGGCCCACCATGGATTTTGCCTCAAATTCCACACCACCTGACTCAACAAAACAATCAGATCCTGCATGGTCAGCTCAAAACGCTAAACCTGTCTGCATGGCAGATTTATTAGTCAAACAGGCAACACCTCTCTCTAAAGCGGTTATGGGTGTCATTTTGGAGGCCAGGAGGCGTAGCACCAGGAAAGCTTGTTCAGAAAAATGGAAGAGATTCTGCGCCTAGAACCAGGCTCAAAGCCTTGACCCTTTTGTTCCAAACATTCCTCAGATTTTACAATACTTAACTGAGATGCTGGACAGAGGCCTATCCTTCTCATCAATTAAGACCTACGCCTCTGCCATTTCAACACATTACAACACGGATCCTCCTTTATTCTCTCATCCCTTGCTAAAGCAGTACCTCAGAGGGGCTAAAAACATAAGACCGCCCCGGAGAGCACCAACACCAACTTGGGACCTCAATTTTGTTTCAGAAAAACTGACCGTGCCTTTTTTTGAGCCAGCCATTACAGCCGATCTAAAATTTTTATCATGGAAAACAGCTCTGCTCCTGGCAGTAACTTCAGTACGAAGACTCTCAGAGCTACAGGCATTAATGGCAGTGGAACCTTTTATAATTTTTCATCAGGACAGGGTTTCTTTAAGGACAAACCCTACCTTTATGCCAAAGGTGGTATCTAGTGTGGCTCTTAACCAAACAGTCCATTTGCCAACGTTTTGTCCAAACCCCCAGAATAAAGGGGAGAAACTTCTGCATTCTTTGGACATACACAGGCAGCTACGCTTCTACTTGGACAAAACAAAAGCTATCAGGAAAACTGAGCAACTGTTTGTAGCATATGCTGCAGGATCACAGGGAAAGGCTATTTCAAAGCAGACTATATGCAAATGGATAGGACACTGTATTCATTACTGCTACACAAAGCATGGAAATCGGTCCCAAATAGCATTAGGCCACATTCCACCAGGGCTACAGCCACTTCAGCGGCCTTTCTCAGAGGAGTACCTACCAAGGAAATTTTGGAGGCTGCAACTTTGAGTTCAGTGCACACCTTTATCAAGCATTACCACCTGCCTCTTTGCTCTAAATCCAGAGCACGATTCGCCACTGCAGTTCTGCAGGGTCTCATAGCCAATCCTAACTCTTTATAGACCAGCCACCCAACCTTAGCTTTGGGATTCTACCAAAGTGTGATGACTGCAGCAGTGTAACACGATGAGCATAGTACAGTTTTGTACCTACCATAAATGTAGATGTTCGAGTGTTCATACTGCTGCAGTCCAGGTTACCCTCCCTCCATCCCCTCTGAACTAGCTGGCCTTATCTATGCCTTTCTATCCTATACAACCTTTGTGGTGTATTTGCTTGTGACTGAAGGTATTGTTTTTATTTTATATGCATTGCCTACCTACTTGTGGGGCACCTGACATCTGGGGCAAGAAAAACTGAAGAAAATGGCGTCGGATGCATCTTGTATACCCCTGGCGCACTGACGTCAGGGAAGAAGTGACAGCAACCGACGCCGGACCAAGACTTTGGAACTCTGGCCGACTGCGGGACCGCCTGATGGCAGGATAACCCAAGTGTGATGACTGCAGCATTGTGAACACTCTAACATCTACATTTATGGTAGGTACAAAACTGTACTTGCATTTTCCTCAGCAGTCTTTATGCACTGTTTTGATGTTCTGTTTTTGGTCTTTCCACAAAGAAAAAGTTTTCTCATATAGCTTTGTGCTTTTTATTTTTCCTTATGTGACTCTTGCAGCCATTTTGGTGGATTTTTTATTAATGCTTTGATGTGTTGTCCTATCTCGCCTTCTTTCTTACCAGGATAGGTTCGGATCTGATCCGACTCTGCCTTTATACACAAGCTTGAGTCTTCCACTAGCTTGTGGCTAAACCATATCCCAGCATGCAGTAGGAAAGCTCCCCAGATCTCGTTTGCCGCTGAACAAGATTTGGTGCTCGTTCTAATAGCTCTTGCCAAGTTATAACCTTTATAATAATTTCTTACTGTGAAAGATTACTGATTTCCATTGTCATTTGTTAGAAATATTTTTTGTGCTACATAGTTTACTTCCGTTTGTTGTGGTTATTTTCTGGTAGGCCGTCTTCTTTCTTTTGGCCTTGTTCTCCCTCTCCTGACTTCTTCCTTAAAGCTTTAATTAGCCAATTTAAGTTAGAGGGCTCTTACTCTGGTTGTTGTTTCTGTTCAAAGTTCCCCTTATAGACACTTCATTTAAGTTAGAGAACTGCCTCCCCCTTAGCCCATTTTAAGTTAGAGGGCTTTCCTCTTTCCCTATCCCTTTCCGTCACCTGGACATAGCCCGTTTAAGGTAGGGGGCTGTGCCCTCCTTTAATCTTCAAGTTCTTGTATCTGTTTAAAAAGTTAAAAAAAAAAAAAAAAAGTGTGTGTGTAAAATGCAACCTTTTTAGCTATTTTCTTCCTTTCAGTTATAATGTCTTCTACGGATACAAAACAGTCTGGTTTCAAAAAGTGTGAAGAATGTCGACAAAATTTCGTTGACTGCTAGACACACAATTTGTATCTATTGTGTAGGAGCTGTCCATTTCCAGGAGTCTTGCTCTGTATGTCATTATTTTAGCTATAGAGCTCTTCTGGAGATGAAAAACAAATTAATATTGAGAGGACTGTTAAAAATGCCCTTCTCAGAGGCAATACAAGAAGGTCTTGGTTTGCAAAAATGTAATAAATCTCCTACTGCAAAGTCTGATAAGTATGAGAAGAGATCTTCCTCGTCTGGTGCTCCATTGGAGCCACCAAATAAGGTTGCAAAAATTTTGACACTGGATCCGGAAAGTCTAGTGCCATGACACCATCTGTCTTGGTGTGGACAGAATTTGAGATATGGAGACCCTCTCCAGTCTTGGAGCCATTCTTCCCAACCCTAAGGTACCCATTCTACAGTCTTACAGGTCTCTAGCCCCCTCGACTCGGTTTTCCAGGAGCCTGTCCGACGACGTGGATAGAGTGGTACAGAGGCTAAGGACACCAATGCTGGCCAAGTTATTATCATATCCACTGCCTAGGGCTTTGGATCCGACCACGTTCTCCACTTCTCCTCCGATTCCTTCTTCGATCTGACTTTGGAGCCAGAATGTCCTGAGCTGATTCTAGTGGAACCTTTGGACCCGAGACCTATATTAGGATCTTCGGATCCGACCGTTGCTCTGACATCGTCTGCTCCATCAGAACTCAAGGAGTCTAGGATCTGACGCTCTCCAGTCTGGTCTGGGGAGGCAAGTCAGATCTGACTGTTGTCTGATCCAGCCTTGCCTCTCGTTGCATCAGTTCGGGTGAGCTTAGCTCCTACATCAGCCTCTGGCCTGTCATCCTTGATCCTGGGTGTTCCCTTGACATCTTCGGTTCCAGGGATATCCTCAGATTAGGGCAGGGGGCTTTTTAGGTGATGCGAGTACGGTCTCCACAGGCAGTTCAGGTGTTCTCTCTGGATCTTCTTTCCCCAAAAGCACCGGTGTCTGCCTCTATATCCATGCTTCCATAGGGACACAGAGATCCTAGGCCTCAGGATGCCTCACAGGGCACCCCCCCCACGGTCGCGTCCTGATGATGTCTCCTTTGGAGACATCTTGGAAATACTTAGGTGGCTGGAAGTCCACCAACCCTTTGTTGGAGGAGTCTGTGTACCTGAAATAATTTGGATCTCACCATTCCTCCACTTGGGTGTCTCCATCTTTCGACAGACTTGTGGATCTCGTTTCTCGGAAGTTGTGGGAGTCTCCAGATTCAGTGGAACCTGTTCCTAGGAGGCCAGATAAGTTAATCACGTCTCCCTCAGACAAAACCTTTTTAACTAAGGGAGTCTCATTAAATGCTATGGTGGTGGCGGCAGCTGCCAAGAAGGAACTCTGAGACATCTTCTGTTCATCCACCAAACAGAGAGTCTGGCACAATGGACAGATATGGAAAGTGCATTTTTTCTTCAGTGACTTTTGCCCTCAGATCACTGAATTATCTAACCCATTTTACTGTATTACAGTGAGATCTCTTGAATGAATTAGGAGATGCCCTCCAAGGTTCAGTAGCTGAAAGGGTTTTAGGTACAGTTTCTTTTCAGCTCTCTACCTTAAATTCAGTTATCAACTCTTCCATGAGACTGATTTCTTATGCAGTAGATGGAGCGAGTAGAGTAGCGGGTTCAGGAATTTCCCTAAGGAGACATTTTTGGATGCACTTGTGAACTCCACAGAGCCCTTTAAATCTTCCTTTGTGAACACCCTGTTTGGCTTGTCTCTGTTCGGGCCCAAAGTCAGGGACACACTAACCAGGTGTGAGCAATAAGGAAAGACTGTCTACCGTAGAAGTCCCGTTTTTCCCTACCTACTAGACCATATCTCAAAGGTCAGAAAGGAAGTGGAAAAATTTGGTTTCAAAAATCTGAGAGCTTTCTAGGACACACGTGGTGAATCTTCCCCCAGGGGCAGAGGAGGAAGTTGTAAATGGAAGACACTGACCACACGGCAGAGGGAGTCCACAGAATTGGGGCAACAAAGAATCTTTCTTTGGTATGCCCTTCCAGCACTCATGAAAGGAGGCCTGCCTGTCCATCTCTGGAGGCAGTCAGGGGCCACTTTTCTTTGTACCCGGAAGCCTGGCAAAAATATCAAAAGACAAATGGGTACAAAGCATCATATCCAGAGGTTACTTCGTACCATTTTCCTTCCTTGTCCCAAACATAAAAAAGATCCCAGACGTTCCACCCAGTCAAAGGGCACAGGCAACATTAAAAATTAAAAAATTGCTAGACAAGAGTCTTCCAGACAGTCACCACAGACCAAATATGATCCGGAACTTACTCAAGATTCTTTTTAGTTCCAAAGAAAATGGGACTGGAGACCAATTTTGGATCTCCGCAATCTAAACAAGTCCGTAAGAAAGTCCAAGTTCTGGATGGTAACACTGCAGTCAATACTTCCTTTTCTGGGACAAGATGATTAGATGTGCTCGATAGACCTCCAGGAGACACCTGCGGTTTCGGCTGGGAGGCAGTCACTACTAGTTTCGAGCTCTACTCTTGGCCTCACTGCAGCCCCCAGAGTGTTCACCAAATGTATGGCAGTAGTCTCAGCTCACTTGAGGCACCTAGGATTTCGGGTGTTTCCATACATAGACGACTGGCTCCTGACATCCACCACCGAGCATCTACTAATAAAGCAAGAGACACCACCTTGCAGCTCTGCTCTTACGTAGGAATTGCAGTAAACTACAAGAAATCTGCCTTGCTGCCTTCTCAGCATGTCATATTTATAGGAGCAGAATTGGATTCAACAAATATGATGGCCAGACTTCCTCCAGGTTTTGAACCTTCTCGCAAAGAAAAATATGCAAGCAAGGATAATCCTAAAAGTTTTAGGCAACATGGCAGCAGCAATGACCTTGATCCCCTTCGCACATCTACACACGAGAATTCTGCAGTGGCTACTGTCCACTCAGTGGTTGATGCAGGAATTGCAGATGTCCCACAAAGTAACAACTTGCAAAAAAGACCTTCGTTGGTTTTACTCCACTTGTGACGCTAGGTTAACCATTTGTACTCCCCCAACCATTGGTCACAGTGACAACGGACGTCTCTCAGGGTGAGGGGGAGCATTATCTGGGAAAGACAGTCCAAGGCACCTGGCAGGATCACAAGGTCCATTTGCACATCAGTGTCCTAGACATGAGTGGTGCTTCTAGCATTGCAAGCCTTTCAGGACTCTTTTGCTGGGAACTATTGCAGTACAGACAGACGACATGTCAGTTGTATGGTACATAAACAAGGAGGAACC
Source organism: Protopterus annectens (assembly GCF_019279795.1). Lineage (NCBI taxonomy): Eukaryota > Metazoa > Chordata > Ceratodontiformes > Protopteridae > Protopterus > Protopterus annectens. Next base: position 612,478,452 of record NC_056748.1, read on the forward strand.
ATATTTCACCCCCTTTGTCAAGAAGCTGAGTAAGCCAGTGGGCGACCTCTTCCCAGCATTTTCTGATAGCGGCGTACATCCCGGAGAAATCCAGCGTGATAGTGGACAGACTCAGCAGAGTGATTCTGATGCCTCACGAGTGGTCCCTAAGACAGGAGGTAGCAGAAAAGATTTTCTGCAAATAGGGCCAGCCTTGCTGCAACCTATTTGCAGCATCCATGAATGCCAAATGCAGCAGGTACTTTGTCCTTAGTCACCAAGGGATGCACTTGTTCACGATTGGCCCTCGGGTCTTCTCTATGCTTTTCCTCCCTTTCCATTAATACCAAAAGTTCTTCAGAAAGCCAGTTGTTTGGGAAGGGACTTGATACTCATCGCCCTATACTGGCCTAGTCAAATCTGGTTCTTCTTCCTGTGGCTTCACTTCGGGAGGAGCATTGGATTCTGTACCCAGCACCAGATGTCTTTGACTCGTGTGTCAGGAACGCTCCACTCTTTCCTTCAGACCCTCAAATTGACAGCTTAGCTGCTCCGATTCCAACCATAGCCGGGTAACCTATCATCATCAGTTAAACACATCCTAATCTCTTCTCATAAGGCTTCAACAAGAAAGATAAATAGAAGCAATTGGAAAAAATTCACATTATGGGCTCCTTGTAACCACATTGATCCCTTTACTGCCCCAGTTAATTCTATTCTAGAATTCCTAGCAAAATTATTCAATGAGGGTGCAACTGCAGTTACCATTAGAGTTCAACTAGCAGTGACATCTAGTTTTCATGTAGATGAATCTGGCCTCTGTCATATCTCATATACTCTATGCAAAGCATTTCTTAAAGGTAATTTATTACTTCGATCACCTATCAGAGACCCCCAGCATCATGGGACTTAAATTTCGACCTATCTTGTTTAATTTCTCCCCCTTTTGAGCCAGCATCATCTTGCTAACTCAAGTTTTTAACATGGAAAACTATTCTCTTGATAGCAATTACCTCTGCTAGGAGAGTGTCAGAGTTGCAAGCCTCGTCAGTCAAGCCCCCCCCTACTTGCTTTTCCATAGAGATAGGGTCTCCTTATGAACAAACCCTTCCTTTTTGCCAAAAGTATCTTCAGAGTCAAATTTGAACCAATCAATAGTGCTGTCAGTCTTTTACCCAAATTACTGGAATGAGGCAGAATACATGTTACATCAGCTGGATGTGCATAGACTATTGCATTTTTATTTACACAGGACCGAGAGCTAATCTGACCAACTATTTATATGTTTTTCAGATTCAAAGAAAGGTACTTCAGTCTCTAAAGTGACGCTTTCAAAATGGCTTTCAGATTGCATAAACTTCATCTATAAATCTCAAAACACAGATCTTCCCCATAGAGTTTAAAGCCCACTCTACAAGAGCCATTGCAACCTCTTCTGCTTTTCTGGCTAGACTACCAATTGATACCGTTTGTGCTGTAGCAACATGGGCAAGACCACATACCTTTATCACTCGTTACAAAGTCGATTTGGCCTCTGGGAACAGGGCCTCTTTTGGTTCCACTATTCTGAAGAATATTCTCCCTTGAGCCAACCAGGAAAGATGGTGCTAAGGACACTGTCCCATCCTGGTAAGAATGAAGGAGAGATAGGACAAAAACACATAAAAGAAGTTATGTACTCGCCCTAATGTTCCATGTGTGTTGTCCATCTTCGCCTTCATTCTTGCATCCCACCCTCTTTCCCCCGGCCAATTTTACTGCTGGAAGTCCGAGATGGTACAATTGGATATCATTATTCTCTGGTCTTCTTTATTGCACTCTAAATTATTAAACTGCCTTTATTTTTATTACTCTTATTGTAACTGCAAACAAGATCTGGGGAGCTTTCCTAGTGCATGCTGGGATAGGGTTTAGCCACGAGCTAGTGGAAGACCTTAAGCTTGTGTATAAAGACAGAGTGGGATCCGAGGATTGGATCCGAAGCCATCCTGGTAAGAATGAAGGCGAAGATGGACAAGAGACATGGAACATTATGGTGAGTACATTACTTCTTTTTCTCTGTACTAGAATACTCATTTAATTGCAGTTTGTATTGTTTCTGAGTGATCATTATGGCAAAAGCTGTTCTAAAATGCATGCTGCTTTCTTATCTGCTGAAGCTGCATTGGGTTGGCTTTCAGCCAAAATGTTGTCTTTGCTATTAGAGGGCATCATCATCATCATCTAGGACCATATTTGAAAAAAATTAAATCTATGATAGGTGCAGTAAATTTAGCTCAGCCTTATGATGATCTGCTTGTTTTGACTGAATAGTGCCCACTGTTAAACGTTTAATTGTCTGATCTACAGAGTTCATAATCTCATTTTACTGCAACAGCAGACTATTATTTTCATGCTGCTTTAGGTTTTTTTTTAGTTTAAGCCTGGTTGGCAGTCCTGTTCTCTCGCTTTGAGAACATCAAATGCCTGAGTGCAGGTAATGAAGTCTTGCAGTTGGAGCAGATGATTAAGACTTAACTGTTAACAGATTGCTACTTCCTGTAGTACACTGTTTGATTCCCTCAGCTTTCATTTGCCTACAGTATGACCTTGAGCAAGCCTCTTAACAAGACAGTGCATTGGAGCAATTAGGAATTTAGGTTAGACTCCTTAATCATCTCCTGGACTGCATGCATAGTAGCTGCACAAGTGTTAAATATGTCCATGTAACTAACTTGAGTGCAAAAAATAAATTTAATTACTGCTGGAGCATTATAATGAAGTTATTTTTGTTTCATTTGTTTAGATAGTGGAGTGGACTGATTGTTTGGACTATGCTGCAAGTTTGACTCAAGTTTGTAGTTCTTACCAAGTGGATGAGGTGAGTGAGATTTTTCATTGGTTTGATTTGTAATTTATGTAGCTCAGTAGCTTGATGTGGGTTCTGTCCCTTATAGTTAAATGTTTAGTTGTAACCACAAGTGTTTCTGATCTTTTGTTGGCTGTACCAAATGCATCTCTTTTCCTGAGCATACTTAAGAACATTATCATATGTTGCAGATATGCGTGCAGTCTGGCCTGCTTAGTTGCTGTGGACCAGTAGGTGATCTCAAGTATGGATATTCAGACACATCCCGACTGTTCCTGATGTTTCCTCATATTTTTGCTCTGTCCGTTGTAAACATTTTATTTTTTTCTGGTAAATCACCGAGAATTGCAATCAGTCAGGAGTTTCATACTTTTGTTCAGAAAGTGCATGTTGATGGAAAACCTCTTAGTCTGTTAACTTTTATAAGTGAATTTAGACTTGTTGTTGTGTCTTTTGGCTTTTCCCGGTTAGGGGTCGCCACAGCGGAACTCCGGTCCGCTAATGATTGGCAGTAGATTTTTACGTGCTGAGTTGTCGGCCCTGACGCACAACCTTCAACGAAGGTGCGCCCATTCACGCACGTCTCCACACAGAAGACGCTCTAGCTGAGAATCGAACAGGACATCATCTTACTGTGAGGTGACAACGCTACCGCAACACCACCACCGCAGTATAAGTGAATTTAGAGTAAGATTTAAATTTGTTTGAGTTTTGGATCTTCACCCCCCCCCCCCCCCCCCCCCCATTATATTAGATTTGTCCAGAATTCTTGAGCAAAGCTGAGGTATGCATCTAGATTGTTTAACTGAATACCAGTAACAAAACTGGAGATTATATATATATATATATATATATATATATATATATATATATATATATATATATGTAGCCATATTTCTGTCCCTTGCTTTAATTTGTACCAGCCAAAATCTGAAGACAAAAAAATCATATGCTGTACTACAGTGATGGGGCATGCAGCGGTATACCTTTACAGTGCATATTTCTTATAAAGATGGAGTGCTTTTGTGTTGTGGATGTAAAAGAGAATTGATATTGCACAGTGCTGAATTGACATTCTTTTAGATCTTGGTTTGCAGACGGCATTTTTATGGTGGCTACTTGGTTCAGAATTTCATAAGTAATTGCTAGGCTAATGACGCAAGCCGTTACAAGCCTAACCAATAATATCCAAGATATGACTGTATTATATCTGAATTCACCAGTTATGGGATGGGGTAGTGTCAGGGTAGTGGGTCTTGGAGTTTGGAGCCCTGAGACATTTTATAGATTTTAGTACCACTGGAGTGAATATACAGTTACCCATCCATTTATCCATATTATTTTTGAAGAGAATGAGGGGCAGGCTTTGTTTTACAAAGATGGGAAGTTTTTTCCATAGATGAGGTAGCCTTTGGATATGAACTTCTCTCCAGCAAGTTGGGTTAGTCACAGATAAAGTTCAGGTCCATGTAACCCATGTATAATTTTTCTTGTATGTAGCATCTTGATCCGGGCTGGATTAGAGAATGCCTTTATAGGTCAGGCATAAGTCACCTTTTAGTAAATGCTGCATGTGAAGGGAATAGTGCCTTTAGTCGGTCTTCATAAGATATGTCTTACACTTTGCTTTTGTAGTGAGAAACTTCTGGGGCCACTCCAGTTGATTTTAAGTGCCTCATTAGGTACATGCAGAAGAGAGCATTGTACTCTACTTTGGGCCTGATGAGGGCCCAGTACAGTGGCACTATGACTTCCTTTCATGTTGATGCCATGCCTTTACTTGTAAGTTGAAACGCACAGAAGGATTTCATCATTACAGTAGCTACCTGGTAGTGAAAATTGAGGTTACTGTCTGTGTTCCTATTTCCTTCACTGTTGAGTATATTTTGAGAGGTATGCTATCAGTATTATAATTTGAGGGGATGTTTGATTTACAGGAGGGTATGATTATGCATTTTTTAGCATTTGATCTCCGTTCATGGTTTTGACACCAGTTGTTCGTCATTTTTAGGCTTGTTTGCAGGATGTCAGCATCATTTGGGGATTTAGTGATTACTCACAGCTTATGGTCATCTGCGAACTTGGTGAGCTAGAGGCACCCAACGTTGCCCTTCACTTCAGAAGAGTATATACCAAACAGGAGGTGTTCCACCACTGGGCCATATGGGACACTGCTAATAACAGGTTTCTTACCAGAGGTGGATTCACCTATCCAAATATGTGTCCTGTTAGTGAGCCAGTTTGCTATCTATCTGATGATATAGGGGTTTATGCCTAACTCAGTAAGCTTATCTATGACCCCTGAGTGGGGGATTATGTCAAAAGCTTTGGCCAGGTCTTGATAAGTGGTGTATGGTTTTATCCTCATACGTGGTCCTGGTGACATTCTCGAAGTCCACCAGTTTGAGCAGGCAAGACCTGCCTTTGACAAAGCCAAACTGGGGTCTGATCCATTGTTTGGAGAATTCCTTTGTAGTTATTGTTCAGATCTATGATAATTTTCTTCATGGCCTTACAGGTAAGACTGGTCAAGCTTATGGGTCTGTAGTTCCTTGGATCAGTTGATGGACCCCCCCTTGTGCAGAGGGTTGACTGTTGCACTAGTCCTCTATTCCTCTGGGACAAAGCCCGTCTGGAGGCTGTGGTTAGAGAGTTTCTAGTGGGCCTGTTAGATTTTGTCTTAAGGTGTTTAAGAAGCATCCTGGAATGTTGTCTGGACATTGTTGGCTTTAGCGAGTGCAGTAAGGACCTGTTCCCTCATAATAACTGGTAGGGGGATGGTTGTGGGTATTTCTTTGGATGTGGTAGGAGGTGATGGAGTGATGGAGAAGGTTGAACTGATCTTGTCAGTCAGCAGATTTGCTATAGTTTCAGGCTGGGTGTAGAGCTGAAGTTGTCAGCCAGCAGATTTGCCATAGTTTCAGGCTGGGTGTAAGTGTTACCATTCATGATTAACTTCTGCACATTGCTGAGTGTTTCCCCTGAGGTTAAGAACATAAAAAAAAACAAACAAAAAAAAAAAAAGGGCAGCATGGTTATATTTCAGATGTGAGGCTATCTTTGCCTCATAATTTGCTTTGGCAGATTTGACCAGCTCTCTAATTTGTTTAGACAGGTGTTTCTTTTTGCACTGTTTTGTGTGTTCCTTCTTGGCTCTGGAGAGGATTTTTTTTTTCATTTTGTTGAATAGCCTTTTTATGCTAGGATTCCACCAAAGTGGTTTATTTTTGCCAGTAGTCATGGATTTGACTCTGACAGGTACTGTCTTGTCTATGCATCTATGAATGTGGTTGTATAATGCTTTTGTGTACAGCTCAGAGCATGCATCAGTGTCATCTGGGCTCGGGGAGCTTGGAAGTTTGATAAATTGTCACTTAGTTTGAGGTAATTGGCCTTAGCAAAGTTCTTAACAGGCTTGGAGTTTGATGGGAGTTCTAGGTTAGTTTTAATACCAATGGAGATCATTTTCTGGTCAGATCTTGCCAGGGAGGCATTAATGCATGTGAGAGAACAGCATCTCCTCCATGTTTGTGAGTACTAATTCTAAGATACTTGTATATGTAGTTGGGAAGCTAACTAGTTGCTCCAGGGTATTTCTGTTGTCGAAGTCCAGAAACCTCTTAGCAAGTGAATTATGGGTCGTATAAGTCTCCCAGTTTATGGTGGCTTAGTTGAAATCAAGAAGTATGGTGATGTTCGTGTGACACTGCTGCAGTCATTACACTTGGGTTATCCTGTCGTCAGGGGGTTCCCCAGTCGGCCTGAGTTCCAAAGTCTTGGTCCGGCGTCGGTTGCTGTCGCTTCTCCCCTGATGTCAGTGCGACAGGGGTATAAAAGATGCAGCCAACGCAATTTTCTTCACTTTTTCTTGCCCCAGATGTCAGGTGCCTCTAAATATGTAGACAGTTGCAATTGCTAATAAAACATAAATAAGAAAAGCAAAAAAACAACTTACAGCTACCAGCAACTACTCCCCATAGGTAGTAAGGGTAGAAGACATAGGTACGTACCAGCCAGTAAGAGGGGAAGGAGGGAGGGTAACCTGGACTGCAGCAGTGTCTACACTCTAACATCTACATTTATGGTAGGTACAAAACTGTACTATGTTCATCTTGTACTGCATGGGGGATTGCACTAATGTTTAGTAGGGCATGGAGCAACTGAAGCGAGTAATTTTGCTGGACTGGTCTAGCAGTGCACTTGTCCTTTATGAACACTAAGACATCTCCTCCCCTTGTTTTATCCTGAACTGGGGAGATCAGAATGTACGAAAGGCATTGTAGCCTTTGATAGCCGGGGTTCTTTCCATGGTTCTGAGTCATGTTTCCATCACTGCACATATTTCTGTTCTTCTGGGTGAGGAGTAACTCCTGGGTGTGCAGTGTTTTATTTAAACTCCTAACATTCAGCACCAGTACAGTTAGGTAGTTGTGAATGATTTTTTAATGTTGGCAGGTTTAACAACTTTGCATGGCCTAAGAAAGGCACTGTGGGGGTAGATAGTTTTTCCCAGTATCTGGAAGCCAAGTGCTGACAAGTGCAAACAGTCTTTGGGAAAGCATTGTACTTAGTCATTCATGTCTTCCCAGGCTGACAGATCCTGGGTCCCCTTGTTGTGACACTGGAAACTAAGCCAATATTTAATCACTTTTTGCTGGTGCAGTGGCATCATCATTGGTGAAGGTAGGATGCTACTCGAATAGATTCAAACTTGCGTGGGGGGCACATTCACAGAGCTATATAGTGTCTGTCTTCATGTAGTCCACTGAGGTCCATCTTGGGTCGTTTATGCTCACATGGACTATGATAGTGTCATACTGGTACTTGTGGGTTAAAGACCTAAGCACATGTGTATGATGATCTTCGTGTTTCACTGTTGCAGTCATCACACTTGGGTTATCCTGCCGGGGGTACCCCTCAGTTGGCCCGAATACCAGAGGCTTAGTATTTCTGCGTCGGTTACTGCCGCTTCAGAACTGACATCAGGTCGTCAGGTGTATAAAAACAGACAGCCGTCACCATTACATCAGTCTTTCTTGCTGAGAGCCTGAAGCAGAAGCAGTTCGCATGAGTGCCGGTCGGCTGCTACCACACTGAGATTTCCATTCTTACAGCGTCACCTGTTTAGGCCCAGACCACGACGTCCCACGCTGTTGGATGTTTGTGTTTCACTGTTGCAGTCATTACATTTGGGTAATCTGCTGGCAGGTTGCCTCAGTCGGCCTGATTTCCAAAGTCTTGGGTCCTGCGTTGGTTGCTGTCTTCTCTTCCATGACATCAGGTTGTCAGGGGTATAAAACATGCAGCTGATGCCATTTTCTTTAGCCTTTCTTGCCGCACGGTGCTCGAAGCAGAAGCATTTCGCAAGTGCTGGTTGGCAGACTACTGAAAAATTCGAGTTTGAATTTCAGAACCGAAGTCTTCACTAAAGCTAAGTACCCCGTTGGGGAAACTTTTTTCTTGCTTTTTACCGATATCAGAAAAAGATAATAATTGAATTACTTTTGGGAAGCAAATACCTCATAAGGATTTCCATTTATACTGTATTCCTTGCCTAGGCCCTGATCACAACGTGCCTGGCTGTCGGTTTTGTGCTAGATTTAACCAATGCACTATTAAGCGTCGGTAAACTTTTGCATCAAAGTATTTGGAAATAGATTTAACTACACAGAAATGTCGTCGGATCGCAATCCAACTACCGGAGTACATAAAAAATGCAAAGAAAAGGACAGAGAAAGATGGTCGAGATCCAAGACCGACGGCAAAGCTTCTCTTGAGCCAGTCACCAGTTTGCCAGTATTCAATGGGGCACCATCGCAGCCCCTGATACCCGCTACCTTCAAGTCGCAGGCCTCTACAGACACCCATGTGGAGTCCGTCATGCCGCAAGATACTCAAGGTATTGGACCGACTAATGTATTTCCCTTGAATGGGTCTGGAGCCACTGAGCTTCTGAGGGTGTATTCTGACCTCAACATTTGTACATCAAACCGATGACAGCTGCAAGACCAAAGACAAAAGCAACTTCTAAAACCATAAAAATGACGCATGAGCCGCATGCACAGGCCTCTATGCCTAAGAAACAGATTATCAAAATGGCTGAAGACCTCATTACCTTGATCAGGGGTACCCATCCCTCTCCAGATAAGAGGCCTAGGCAAAACACTGATTATGAATCTTCAGATCAGGTTTTTATTTCTTCTGATTCCTCTTCTGATCAGGAATTATTTATACCTCCCTGTGAGGATTCTGATGCTGAGGAGTCTATTCCGTCTGCATCTTCTCCTGAGGATTATTCATTTGGAGAAACCTTGCATACTTTGAGGGAGCATTTTCACTGGGAGAGTCAAGACTTCTCAGAATCAAAAAAGAGGCTCAGGGATTTCCTTCTACTCCCTCAGCACAAGCCTTTAGCCATTCCCCCTGTATTAGACATTGTGGATGATGTGTTTTCGGAGTCAAGCTTGACCCCTGACTCCTTACCTCAGGCTCCCAGTAAGCCTTACAGATATTAGAGTCCCCGATTCACATACATTTTTATTTAGAAACCCTGCTGCTGATCCTGAATCTATTTCACAGGGTCCAAAGGGAGGAGTTAAGGCCTCAACAGCAAAACCCCTACCCCCTCTGACAGGGATTCTAGGGCACTGGATAGATGGGGGAAAAAAAAGGCTTATACGTCTGCAACCTTGGCAGTCGGGGCCTTAAATTGTCAATTTCATATGCTTAAGTACCAGCAACATGTTGTGGGATTGCTGAAACAGAAAATGATGTTGATTTCAGAATGTGCAGAAAATAAAGAATTGCAGGAATTATTGCATGCAGCTGAACAAGTTGGAAAGCATACTTTGCAATGTGGTTTTGATTCTTTAGAGGCCTCCTGCAGAGCCGCAGTTACTGGATCTGTGATTAGGAGGCATGCCTGGTTAAAGTAGCAAAATTTGCCTGATCATGTTAAAGCTAAATTACTAGATGCACTTTTACAGCATGATTCTCTGTTTGGTATTAAGGCAGAAGAAGTTTTAAAGAAAATGGAAGACAAAGCTAAGTCTATGCAAACTGTTAGGATTTCTTACAAGTGCAGCCGCCAAGATTCAGTAGACACTGGCCTACAAAAAATTGGTCCTTTCCTGTGTCAGAGCTCAAAGGGGCAAATCCAGATGCCTTAAGGGTTCCAGGTACCAGGCTCAAGACTCATACAGGTCAAAGCAATGGGTCACATCCACCTCCAAATCTGGAGGAGATAAAGCGCAAACCTACAGAAAGCAATCCCAATGACTTCCCTCTGCCTACATCAAGCACTTATCTTTTGGCAGCACCCATAGGGGGAAAATTAGCACTTTTTGCTCAAAATTGGCAGTTAATAACCCAGGACAAGTGGGTACTAAACAGTGTCACAGGGATACAGATTCCATTTCCACACTCTGCCAGTGACAAATGGTTGGCCAGATCTGCCAAAAAAGCAATGGGCAGAGGCACAGAAACAGGTTACGTCCCTCATGGATATGGGGGCCATTCAGACAGTACCAGAACAGGAAAAAGGACAAGGTATTTACTCAAGACTGTTCTTGGTACCCAGAAAGTACAAGGCCTGGTGGCCAATACTGGATTTATCAGTTTTGAACACATACCTGGACATTCAAAATGCTCTCTTTGGAGCAGCTTCTGCCCATGCTGGACAAGAATGCTTGGCTGGTGACTTTAGACCTAAACGAGGCATACGTGCATGTCCCAGTAAGACAGTTGTGCAGAAGATACCTCAGATTCAAGGCTGGCATAATGCATTACCAATTCTCTGCACTGCCCTTTGGCTTATCTACTGCATCCAGGGTCTTTACAAAGTGCCTGGCACCAGTAATTGCATTTTGCAGACAAAGAAGTATACAAATGTATCCTTACTTGGATGACTGTCGCATTCAGGCAGAGAACAAGGACACTCTTCTACAACACCTGGCGTTTGTGAAAAGGCTTCTAACATGCCTAGGGTACACAATAAACGAAAAGAAATCACAAATGGTACCCTCTCAAAAGATAACATTTCTGGGTGCAAGCTTGAATACAACTGTCCAGATGGCTTACCTCACGCCAGACAAACAAAGGCAACTGACTACTTGCTTCAAACTGATGGCAACAAAAACCCAGTCTTCTGCAAGACAAATTCAGCAGGCTCTGGGCTTCATGGCATCCTGCATCCTACTAATTCCATATGCAAGACTGCGTATGAGGAAACTTCAATGGTACCTAAAAGGTTTATGGAGTCAACATTCACACAGTCTGGAAACAATGATTCCTGTCATTCCCTGCCTGCAACAGGAGTTTTTATGGTGGGCAAAGGCCTGTCACCAAAACATGGGACGGCCCTTCACTCTACCCTCTGCCAGCCAAACATTAACAGGCGCATCAGATTATGCCTGGGGGGCCCACATGGCAGGAAGATGCATTCAGGGCATATGGGCACCAAATCAAATGCATCTACATATCAACCAGAAAGAGATGCTAGCTGTTCAGAATGCCCCAACAGCCTTCAAGGACGTACTTCATCCAGGAGAACTACTGATAAAAACGGACAACACCACAGTCATGTGGTATATAAAGAAGCAAGGGGGCACACACTCGTACCCCCTTTGCAGATTAGCCATGGCACTGTGGCACACAGCTTTGACCTCTCAAATACATCTTCAAGCTCCATTCCTGCCAGGAAAGCAAAACACTCTGGCAGACGATTTAAGCAGAAACCTTATGGATCCTCACGAGTGGAAACTAAATCCACAAGTCTTCAGCATGATAACAGAGAAATGGGGGAGCCCAGACATAGATCTATTTGCCTATCCTCAAAATTATCAACTGAAAATGTTCTGCACAAGGACTTAGACAAGCATGGAAAGTGGACGCCATATCCTTCAGTTGGAAAAACCTCTGTTTACTCCTTTCCTCCTCTGCCTCTTCTACCCAAGGTCCTCTTGAAAGTCAGACGAGAGAAGACAAAGATAATATTAATTGCCCCGCCTGGCCCCGCCAATACTGGTACCCAATCCTAAGGAACTTGTCTCAATACCCAGCTTGGACCTTGCCTCAAAAAACGCAACTACTGTCCCAGCAAAACAATCAGATCCTGCACAATCAGCTACAGACTCTGAACCTGGCAGCATGGCTAATTCTGTAATCCTACAAACGACACCTCTCAGTAAAGCTGTGATGGATGTCATTTTGGAAGCCAGAAGGCCTAGTACTAGAAAATCTTATGCTGACAAATGGAAGAGATTCTGTGCTTGGAATCAAGCACAAGGCACTGATACAGCAGAACCATATATTCCTCAGATATTACAATACTTAACTGAGATGCTTGACAAGGGCCCATCTTTCTCATCAATCAAAATACATGCCTCTGCCATTTCAGCTCATTACAATACAGAGCCACCAATCTTTTCTCATCCTTTACTAAAGCAGTATCTTAGAGGAGCCAAAAATTTAAGGCCTCCTAGAAGATCACCATTATTTGCATGGGACCTCAATTATGTGTTGGAAAAGCTCCCCCTGCCTCCATTTGAACCAGCTGCTACCGTTGATATAAAGTTCTTATCATGGAAGACAGCGCTGTTACTAGCAATTACTTCAGCGAGAAGAGTTTCAGAGCTACAGACCCTCATGGCTGTAGAGCCTTTTATCATATTTTACCCAGACAGGGTGTCTCTGAGGACAAATCCTACTTTTATGCCTAAGGTAATTTCCAGTGTGGCTCTTAACCAAACAATTCATCTGCCAACTTTTTATCCAAATCCGCAGAACAAGGGGGAGAGAATTCTGCATTCCTTGGACGTACACAGGCAGCTAAGATTCTACTTGAGCAGGACTAAAGCTCTAAGAAAAACTGAGCAATTACTAGTGTCATATGCTGCAGGATCAGAAGGAAAGGCGATTTCAAAGCAGACAGTTTCAAAGTGGATAAGCCATTGCATATGTTTCTGCTACTTACACCATGGCAAACCTTTGCCCAAGGGCATCGTCTCACTCCACCAGAGCTGCAGCTACTTCAGCAGCTTTTCTCAGAGGAGTACCAACCAAAGACATTCTAGAGGCTTTTACTTGGAGTTCTGTTCACACTTTTACAAAGCATTACCATTTGCCTCTCTACTGTAAGTCCGGGGCAGGCTTTGCCACTGCAGTGCTTCAGGGCCTTATAGCCTCACCTAATGCTGTTTAGCTCCAGCCTCCCAAACATAGCTTTGGGATTCTACCCAAATGTAATGACTGCAACAGTGAAACCTGAAGAACATAGTACAGTTGTGTACACTTAACATAAATGTAGATGTTCGAGTGTATTCACTGTTGCAGTCCAGGTTACCCTCCGGCCATCCCCCTGTCATTCTACAGTTTATCTTTCCTTCTCTATCTTCTACAACCTATGTGGTGTATTTGCTTGTAGATGAAGGTAAAGTTTATATTGATGCATGTACTTATGTAAATATATATAATATTGCTACCTTTTTGGGGACACCTGACATCGGGGGCAAGAAAAACTAAAAATGGCATCGGCTGCAAGTTTTATAACCCTGATGACCTGACGTCATGGAAGAGAAGATCGCAACCGATGCAGGACCCAAGACTTTGGTATTCAGGCCGACTGAGGGCAACCTTGCAGCAGATTACCCAAATGTAATGACTGCAACAGTGAATACACTCTAACATCTACATTTATGGTAAGTGTACACAACTGTACTTTCTGGGTTGAACATGGCCTTGTATGTCAGGCAGAGATCACCTCTGAGTAGGCAGTATACAACCGAGTACAGCTGGAGATGTTCGTGTTACCCTGCTGCAGTCATCACACTTGGGTTATCCTGCCATCAGGCGGTCCCGCAGTCGGCCAGAATTCCAAAGTCTTGGTCGAGCGTCGGTTGTTGTCGTTTCTTCCCTGACATCACTGCGTCAGGGGTATATAAGAGGCATCCTCCATTTTCTTCAGTCTTTCTTGCCGTGCGGTGCCCGAAGCAGAAGCAGTTCGCAAGTGCCGGTCGGCCGACACCTGAGATTTTCGATTTGAATTTCAGTCTGAACTCTTCAATAAAGTTAAGTACCCCGTTGGGGAACATTTTCTTGCCTCGGTCCGATGTCAGAAAAAGTTAACAATTGCATTTCTTGTGGGAAACAAATACCTCATAAGGACTTCCATTTCTATTGTATTCCTTGCCTAGGCCCAGACCACGACGTCACAGGTTGTCGGTTTTGCGCTAGGTTTAATAAACGCACTATCAAATGCCGTTTTGACTTCGCACGGCATTACTTTGGTAGGAAATTCAATTATATCATGCCGTCGGAGCAGCCGACGACCGCAAATCATAAAAAACGCAAGGATAAGGACAGGCAGTCTAGGAATAAGCCAGACCCCGAGGCCTCAGCTGGGCCTGTCGCCGGTTCTCCGGTTTTCAGTGAGGCGCCTACCCAGCCCCTGACGACCGCAGAGCTGGAACCCAGACATCTTCCGACTCCCAAGCGGAGTCTACCAGGCCGACGCAGCCATCTGCCGACACCGGAGCAGATTTAGACACCGGTGCAGAGGAAACTCCTTCGGTTGCAGAAGGTGTCCTCAGACCGACTACACTCACCATTAAATCTTATGCTAAGCTTAAAACTTTTTTAAAACCTAAGAAAACTGTTCATCAGTGTACAGGTCAAGGCCCCATGCCTAAGAAACAGATGCTTAAGATGGCTGAAGATTTAATTACCTTTATCCGGGTTTCCATCCCCCTCCTGATAAAAGACCAAGACAAGAGGAGGATTATGCATCCTCTGACCAGGTTTCTCTCTCCTCAGATTTTTCTGAGGAACAGGATTACCCTTTTCCACCTTATGAGGATTCTGATGCTGAAGACTATTCCCTCAGCATCTCCCCCTGAAGACTACTCCTTTGGGGAAACGTTACATACCATGAGGGAACATTTCCACTGGGAAGGCCAGGATTACTCAGATTCTAAGAAAAGGCTCCGAGAATTCCTTTTATTACCCCAGCACAGACCTTGCTAATCCCTCCTGTTTTAGATATTGTGGATGATGTCTACTTGGAGTCTAGTTTAAATCCAGACTCTCTACCTCCGGCTCCAGCCAAACCAGACAGATACTACAGAGTACCTGACTCACACAAATTCCTTTATAAAAGCCCTGTAGCTGACCCAGAAACCATATCCCAGGGTCCTAAGGGAGCAAAGGCTTCTATGGCTAAAAATCCTGTGCCCTCTGAAAGAGATTCCAGAGCCCTAGATAGATGGGGAAAGAGAATATACACCTCTGCAACTCTGGCTATGAGAGCATTAAATTGCCAGTTTCAAATGTTGAAATATCAACAATTCCTGATGTGTCTCAGTTAAAACAAAAAATGAGCACACACACAGAACAGCCTGAATTCAATGAAATGCAGGATCTGTTGCATGCAGCTGAACAGGTGGGCAAGCATACTTTACAGTGCGGATTTGATTCACTGGAAGCTTCTTGTAGAGCAGTTGTTACTGGCACAGTCATTCATAGACATGCTTGGTTAAAAGAGCAAACCCTCCCTGACCATGTCACAGCAAAATTATTAGATGCACCTTTACAACAGGATGTATTATTTGGTGTCACAGCAGAAGAGGTTTTAAAGAAAATGAAGAATAAGGCTGAATCTATGCAAACGGTCAAGGATTTCTTGCAGGTACAACCCCCTCGCTTCAGCAGAAATTGGCCAACAAAAAATTGGTCCTTTCCAGCTTCAGACAGATCACAGAGGGGCAAATACGGACGCCCAAGGGGCAGAGGTCAGTCACAGGGCCCTTACAAAACTCACCAATGGGGTTCTGCTACCCAGAAAGGAGGAGAAGACAGGCCCCAAGCTAGCAGAAGGCAGACACAATGACTCTATCCTCAAACTACCAAGCAAATCTCTCCTGGCAACACCCTTGGGAGGAAAACTAGCAATTTTTGCAGACAACTGGCACATCATCACAAAAGACAAATGGGTTCTAAACATTGTCTCTCAGGGATACAGATTCCACTTTCATACCTTACCAAGGATCAAAGGAATGCCAAACCTGCCACCAAATCAATGGGCAGAGGCACAAAAACAAATTGCAGCTCTCATGAACATGAGAGCCATCCAACAGGTACCTACACAGGAGCAGGGACAAGGATTTTACTCAAGACTCTTCCTAGTTCCAAGAAAGGACAAAGCATGGAGACCCATTCTAGATCTTTCAGTTCTGAACACCTATCTGCAAGTACCAAAAATTCAAGATGCTAACACTACAGCAGCTTCGCATGCTGGGCAATAATGCTTGGCTAGTCACTTTGGACCTCAAGGAGGCATACCTGCATGTCCCTGTCAGACAAAATTTCAGAAGATACCTCCGCTTCATTGCAGGTTCAACGCATTATCAATTCTCTGCACTGCCCTTTGGCTTATGTACTGTGCCCAGGGTCTTCACAAAATGCATGACACCAGTAATTGCTTACTGCAGACAAAGAGGAATTCAAATATACCCATACCTGGACGACTGTCTTATTCAAGCAGAAAGCCAGGACATTCTTTTACAGCATCTGGCATTTGTCAAACACCTTTTAAGTTGCCTAGGGTACACAGTAAACGAAAATAAATCAAAACTAGTGCCCTCACAAAACATAACATTCCTGGGTGCCAGCTTGAATACAACGGCCCAGATGGCTTATCTCATGCCAGACAAACGACAGCTGTTTCAATATTTCAAAATAATGGCAACAAAGACCCAACTCCCTGCAAGAAAAATTCTGCAGGCCTTGGGATTCATGGCATCTTGCATACTCCTAATACCATTTGCAAAACTGCATATGAGGAAATTACAATGGTACCTGAAAAGTGTATGAACTCAGCACAGCCACAGCTTGGAAACAATGATTCCACTCATTACCTGCCTTCAACAGGAGTTTCTATGGTGGGCACAGGCATGTCACCTCAACAAGGGTCAGCCATTCACCTTACCCACAGCCAGGCAAACTATGACAACAGATACATCAGACTATGCTTGGGAAGCACACATGGCAGGACAGTGCATTCAGGGAAAATGGACTACAGATCAGAGACACCTGCATATCAATCATAAAGAAATGCTAGCAGTGCAGAAGGCCCTAACAGCTTTCAAGGACCCTCTACACCCAGGACAACTACTAATAAGGACAGACAACACCACAGTCATGTGGTACATAAGCAAGGGGGCACACATTCCTACCCTCTCTGCAGGCAAGCAATGACCTTGTGGAACACTGCACTGTCTTACCAGGTTCAATTACAAGCACAATTCCTGCCAGGAAAGAAAAACACATTGGCAGATGACCTAAGCAGAAACATCATGGATCCACACGAATGGAAACTAGATCCACAAGTATTTGCAATGATAGCTCAAAAATGGGGACACCCAGACATAGATCTGTTTGCAAGCCCCCATAACCACCAGCTTCAAAAATTTTGCGCAAGGACCTTCCATCTACTAGCTTGGAAAGTGGACGCTCTCTCATTCAGTTGGAAAACATTAACAGTGTATGCCTTCCCCCCCACTGCCTCTTGTAGCAAAGGTACTGCTGAAAGTCAGATTAGAGAGGCCACAAATGATTCTCATTGCACCAGACTGGCCACGCCAACATTGGTACCCAGTTTTAAGGAACATGGCCCAGGGCCCACCATGCACCCAGCAAGACAATCTGATTCTACACAGCCAGCTCAAGACTTTAAACCTGGCTGCATGGCAAATTACTTAAACAACCAGCCAACACCTTTATCCAAAGCTGTTATGGATGTCATTCTGGAGGCCAGGAGGCCCAGCACCAGGAAAACCTATTCAGACAAATGAAAAGATTTTGCTCCTGGAACCAAGCTAAAGGCCTAAATCCCCTGGAGCCGAACATTCCTCAGATTCTACAATATTTAACTGAGATGTTACACAAAGGACTTTCCTTTTCATCTATTAAGATCCACGCCTCAGCAATTTCAGCACGGATCCTCCTTTATTTTCACATCCACTCCTAAGACAGTACCTCAGAGGGGCTAAGAGCTTAAGACCTCCAAGGAGAGCTCCAACACCTACTTGGGATCTCAACTTTGAACCAGCCTTTTCAACTTATTTAAAATTTCTTTCATGGAAAACTGCCCTACTACTAGCAATAACCTCAGCTAGAAGAGTCTCAGAGCTACAGGCTCTAATGGCAGTGGAACCTTTCCTCATTTTTCATCAAGACAGAGTCTCTCTACGAACTAATCCTTCCTTTATGCCAAAGGTGGTATCCAGTGTGGCCCTAAACCAAACCATTCACTTGCCCACCTACTTCCCAAATCCCCAGAACAAAGGAGAAAGACTCCTGCACTCTTTGGGCATTCACAGGCAATTACGTTGCTACTTGGATAAAACTAAGGCTTTCAGAAAAACTGACCAGCTCTTTGTGGCCTATGCTATAGGATCACAAGGAAAAACAGACCATTTCTAAATGAATAGGACATTGCATATGTTTCTGCTACACACATCATGGGAAACCAGTACCTGCTAACATTAGGTCCCGCTCCAACAGGGCTACAGCTACATCAGCAGCCTTTCTCAGGGGAGTGCCAACCAAGGATATTCTGGAAGCTACTACTTGGGAGTTCAGTGCACACCTTCACCAAACACCATCACTTACCTCTTTACTCTAAGACTAGAGCTGGTTTTGCCACTGCAGTTTTGCAGGGCATACTAGCTTCCTCTAACCCTGTTTGACTCCACCTCTCCTCCTTAGCTTTGGGATTCAACCCATGTGATGACTGCAGCAGGGTAACACGATGAACATAGTACAGTTTTGTACCTACCATAAATGCAGATGTTAGAGTGTTCACCCTGCTGCAGTCCAGGTTACCCTCCCTCCATCCCCTCTGAACTAGCTGAACTTATCTCGACCACTTTATCCTATACTACCTGTGTAGTGTATTTGCTTGTACCTAAGGGTTTTGTTTTATTTTTATATAGCCATATGTATATATATCTATATCTATATCTATATATATATATATATATATATATCTACATGTATATCTATCTATCTATCTATATATATATATATATATATATATATATATATATATATATCTATGTCTATATCTATATCTATATATATATATATATATATATATATATATCTATATCTATATATATCTATATATATATATATATATATATATATATATATATATATATATATATATATATATATCTATATATATATCTATATATATATATATATATATCTATATATCTATCTATATATATATATCTATATATCTATCTATATATATATATCTATATATATATATATATATATATATCTATCTATATATATATATATATATATATATATCTATATATATATCTATATATATATATATATATATATATATATATATATATATATATATATATGGGTCTACTTTACATTACCGAAACAATACTTCACCGACACACAAAACACCGACCCCAAATAACCGAAACCACACAACACCGACAACTCACAAAACCGAACACAATTACACCGGCACAAACAACGTAAACTACACATGACACACAATGACATATCCACTAACCCTAACCCAAACCCTAACCATAAGGTCTGACACTACCGCACAGTTACCCTATCCGCACCCTAACTCACTTAACCCACCCCTACACCTAAAGACTGTCACTATTGCACACTTAACCTACCTGCACCCTAACCCTAACTCACTTAACCCACCCTAAAACATAAAGCCCGTCACTATCGCACACTCACCCTACCCGCACTCTAAACCTAACTCACTTAACCCGTCCCTAAACTACAGTCCGTCACTATCACACACTTACCTTACCCGAACCCTCACTCCGACACTACCACACACTCACCTTTCCCACACCCTAACCCAAAATCCCACAATATCGCACACTTACCTGACCACTCCTAACTCCGTCACTATCGCAGACTTACTGAGTCGTGCTCACACGTTACCCTTGTCGGTCTTTCGGCTGTCGGCAAATCACCATTTCGATCAACTTGCTTGTCGGTTGTTTCGGTCTTCTGCATGTCGGTGAAGTGTTGTGTCGGTAATGTAAAGGGGACCCATATATATATATATATATATATATATATATATATATATATATATATATATATATATATATATATATATGTACCTCTGACGCAGTGACGTCGGGGAAGAAGCGACAGCAACCGAGGCTGGATCAAGACTTTGGAATTCGGGCTGACTGCAGGACCGCCTGACGGCAGGATAACCTAAGTGTGATAACTGCAGCAGGGTGAACACTCGAACATCTACATTTATGGTAGGTACAAAACTGTACTTTTCTTCAGTCGATCTGCATAGGGCATCTGTTTGAGGCCAGTGATCTGCTTGGTGAGGTACTTCTGTGGTCTTTCCAGCTGTTGCACGTGTCTTCTAAGGTACATCCCAAATGGGCCGTTGTACTCTGATGGGTCTGATGAGTAGAGGGGCACAATGACCTCTTTTGATCTGGATGCGAACCCTTTTTATGACTAGGTGGGCCACATAGAAGGATTTTCTAACCATTCTGGCAATGTGATTATCAAAGAAGAGATTACTATCTACTTTCGTCCCCAGATCCCTTATTACGCCTTTCATATTTAGGGGACTACCACCTATGTGGTAGCTTGTGAATACTTTTTTTCCAAAGGGGATAACTATGCACTTTTTGGCGTTTAGCTTGAGGCCATGATTTTGACACCAGGTATTCGTCTCAGTGAGACCCTTTTGGAGGATGTCTGTGTCAGCTGGAGAGTCAGTTATAGCCCCTAGATGTTCTTCGTGTTTCACTGTTGCAGTCATTTCATTTGGGTAATCTGCTGGCAGGTTGCCCTCAGTTGGCCTGAATTCCAAAGTCTTGGGTCCTGTGTCGGTTGCTGTCTCCTCTTCCATGACGTCAGGTCATCAGGGGTATAAAACAGGCAGCTGACGCCATTTTCTTCAGTCTTTCTTGCTGTGCGGTGCCAGAAGCAGAAGCAATTCGCCAGTGCCGGTCGTCCGACTCCTGAACTTTTTGAATTCGGGTTTCAGAACCGAAGTCTTCACTAAAGATAAGTACCCTGTTGGGGAAACTTTTTCTTGCTCCATACCAATGTCAGTAAAAGTTAATAATTGCATTACTTGTAGGAAGCAAATACTTCATAAGGATTTCCATTTATACTGTATTCCTTGCCTAGGCCCTGATCATAATGTGCCTAGCCGTCGATTTTGTGCTAGATTTAACCAACGGGCTGTTAATCGTCTGTATATCTTTGCTTCAAAATATTTTGGAAACAGATTCAACTATCCTGAAATGTCATCTGATAGCAATCCGACTACCGGAGTTCACAAAAAAACACAAAGAAAAGGACAGAGGCAGACCGAGGTCCAAAACCGACGACAAAGCTTCTCTAAAGCCAGTCGCTGGTTCGCCGTTACTCAGTGAGGTGCTTTTGCAGACCCTGATACCTGCTACTTTTGAGTTGCAGGCCTCTACCAAGATCCATGTAGAGTCTGGCACGCCGCAAGGTTATCAAAGTATTGTACCCGCGGATGTCTCTCCCTCGGATGGGTCTGGAGCCGCTGAGCAGGCACCGGCTTCTGAGGGTGTATTCAGGCCACAGCATTTTTATATAAAACCAATGCCAGCTTCAAAATCAAAGGCAAAAGCAACTTCTAAAGCTAAATAAACTATGCATGAGCCACGTGCCCAGGCCTCTGTGCCCAAAAACAGATGATCAAAATGGCTGAAGACCAGATTACCTTGATCAGGGGTTCCCAACCTCCTCCTGATAAGAGGCATAGGCAAGACACTGAATATGAATCTTCAGATCAGGTTTCTATTTCTTCTGATTACTCTTCTGTTCAGGAATTTTCTGTACCACCCTATGAGGATTCTGATGCAGAGGAATCTATTCCATCTGCATCTCCTTCGGCAGATTATTCCTTTAGAGAAACCTTGCATACTTTGAGGGAGCATTTTCACTGGGAGAGTCAGGATTTCTCAGAATCAAAAAAGAGGCTTAGGGATTTCCTTCTCCCTCAGCATAGGCCTTTAGCCATAACTCCTGTTTTAGACATTGTGGATGATGTTTTTGGAGTCGAGCTTTACTCCAGACTCCTTACCTCCAGCTCCTAGCAAGCCAGACAGATATTACAGGGTTCCTGACAAACACAAATTTTTATTTAGAAACCCTGCTGCTGACCCTGAAAGTATTTCACAGGGTCCAAAAGGTGTTAAGGCCTCAACAGCAAAACAATCCTACCCCCTCTGACAGAGATTCCAGGGCACTGGATAGATGGGGGAAAAGAAGGTTTCTACATCTGCAACCTTGGCAATTAGGGCCTTAAACTGCCAGTTTCATATGCTCAAGTATTAACAACATGTTATGGGCTTGCTGAAACAGAAAATGTTGATTTCTGAATGTGCAGAAAATAAAGAATTGCAGGAATTATTGCATGCAGCAGAACAAGTTGGAAAGCATGCTTTGCAATATGGTTTTCATTCCTTAGAGGCCTCCTACAGGGCCGCAGTTACTGTATCTGTGATTAGGAGGCATGCCTGGCTAAAAGAGCAAAATTTGCCAGATCATGTTTAAAGCTAAATTGCTGGATGCACCTTTACAGCATGATACTCTGGTATTAAGGCAGAAGAGGTTTTAAAGAAAATGGAAGACAAAGCTAAGTCTATGCAAACTGTAAATGACTTCTTACAAGTGCAGCCACCAAGATTCAGTAGACACTGGCCTACAAAAAAATTGGTCTTTCTTGTGTCCAACAGAGCTCCACAGGGCAAATCCAGGCGCGCTAAAGGTGCTAGATATCAGTCACAGGATTCTTTCAGGTCAAAGTAATGGGGTGCTTCTACCTCCTAATCTGGAGGAAATAAAGCGCCACCTTACAGTAAACAGTCTCAATGACTTCTCCCTGCTATCACCAAGCACTTACCTTTTGGCAGCACCCTTAGGGGGAAAATTAGCACTTTATGCTCAAAATTGGCAGTTAATAACCCAGCACAAGTGGGTGTTAAACATAGTAACTCAGAGATACAGATTCCACTTCCAGACTCTGCCAATTGCAAACGTTTGGCCAAATCGGCCAAAAAATCAATGGGCAGAGGTACAGAAACAAGTTACGTCCCTCATGGATATGTGGACTATTCAGCCAGAACAAGAAAAAGGACATGGGTTTTATTCGGGACTGTTCTTGGTACCCAGAAAAGACGAGGCCTGGCGCACAGTACTGGATTTATCAATTTTAAACACATTCCTGGACATTCCAAAATTCAAAATGCTAACTTTACAGCAGTTTCTGCCCATACTGGGCAAAAACGCTTGGCTAGTGACATTAGACTTAAGAGGCATACCTGCATAACCCAATAAGGAAATCATGCAGAAGATACCTCAGTTTCAAGGCTGGCTTTATGCATTACCAATTCTCTGCATTGCCCTTTGGCATATTTACTGTGCCCATGGTCTTTACAAAGTGCCTGGCACCAGTAATTGTATTTTGCAGACATTTTTCTTCAGCATCTGGAGTTTGTGAAAAGGCTTCTAACATGCCTAGGGTACACAATAAATGGAAAAAAATCACAACAGGTACCATCTCAAAAGATAACATTCCTGGGTGCAAGCTTGAATACAACTGCCCAGATGGCTTTCCTCATGCCAGACAAGCAAAGGCAACTGACTATTTACTTCAAACCGATGGCAACAAAAACCCAGTTATCTGCAAGACAAACTCTGCAGGCTTTGGGGTTCAGGGCATCCTGCATTCTACTGATTCCATATGCAAGACTACATATGAGGAAGCTACAGTGGTACCTAAAAAGTTTATGGAGTCAACATCGTCACAATCTCGAAACAATGATTCCTCTCATTTCTTTGGTGGGCAAAGGCATGTCACCAAAACATGGGACGGGCTTTCACTCTACCCCCTGCCAGCCAAACCTTAACAGATGCATCAAATTATGCATGGGGGCCCACCTGGCGGGAAGATGCATTCAGGGCATATGGACCCCAAAACAAATGCATCTGCACATTAACCAAAAAGATATGTTAGCTGTTCAAAATGCCCTGACCGCCTTCAAGGACTTACTTCATCCAGG